>NW_019719373.1:622171-623200 GCF_002891405.2 Cryptotermes secundus | reverse complement strand
TGGTATTTCACTTTTTTATTTCACTGAACACTGTGTTCATTGTAGCTTTTCACGGATCCTATGGTTGTTTACATACCAGGGTGCGTTCAGAATGGATCGGAAAGCCTTTGATTGAAACTCTGGGGGATTTCGATGTTGGTATTTGAGTCTGTCCCTACAGCTGAATTCCATGGGTCCATATGGGTTTGAGTACCTGCTCCAGTTAACGTTGTACTATTACAATTGAAACCAAATTCACCACACTGGAGATCTGGCTGAACATAAAAGGTTCCTTTTTTCCGTAAGTTTGCCTACTCAGTGTATTAATCACTCTTCAGAGATATTTTGTACTGCTCAGTATCTCTAGAACACTTGAACACTATAACCCAGTCTTCCTTAAGGGTGACTGAGCACTCTTCCTTCCGTACTGTAGTCCCAACTGCGTTACTGAAGATGGATGTTCAATTATTCTACGAGGTGCTCTGATGCATGCCTTCGTAATAGAACTTATACCAAGAGTTTCCTAAAGTCTTGTGGCTCTAGGAGGAGAAGAAACCATAAGTGGATGTAATTAATCTCACTTTACACATAATAGAAGGTATATTTTTAATCTCTCAACTAATTTTAAATTTCAGTCATCTGTAAGAACTTACTTCACATCGCTTAATTTCCAGTTTGTAAATGTTGTCCATATATCAACCCCTGCATCTGAGTTTAGTCATTTTCGAAAAGAAGGCTTTAAAAGCGACTGTGTCCACACCAAGAAACTTTATTTTAATATTAGATTATACGAACTCATAACTGTTCTGTAGTCATATTGTATATTTCTTTTATAATAAGATAAATTTTAATTATTATTTTATAAAAGTATTGTGACATAACACCTGAAGACCGCAATAATGCAACTGGAGTAGACGTCCATTGATAAACAACGGCTCGGTACACACGTTTCTGCGACAATGCCCAACAAATGGAAATATTGTTGGAAACGGTGTTTACTCTTGGGTTCACCCAAAAATCTATGCAACAAGTACACATGCTGAGATAATG
>NW_019719373.1:605322-621545 GCF_002891405.2 Cryptotermes secundus | reverse complement strand
TGCTAAGAAAGTAAGATTTAATGTACGTAAAGGTAAAGTTGTCCTGCTTAATTAATTGGTATCCACGCCATGAAGACTGATGGAGGAGTGGCGGTATAGCTTTTCATATTCATAACCTCGACGATAGAAGGAGGTGTGGTCAGATTCACGCCTCAGCCAAATTAACCACGTGTGAAGCGACCAAGTACCGGCTGGGTAAGAGATTCTATGGGCCTCAGAGCTGCATGAACACTGTGGAGTAGAGAAAAATCTACTGTCCCTGCCAGACATTGAAGCCCCCCTCCCAATTAAATGGCCGCCTAGTCCGCAGAGCGTTGCTATACCGACTGAGCAATTCCGGTCGTGATTCAGTTTAGGTGCTTTCAGGATTTTCGGCAGACACTGGTACAGGTTGATGTGCTGAGGCTTTCTCTTGTCACTACGTAATCATGAGAGGGCTCTGTAAATATAAGAGTACTACACTGCAATCGAAGTGTAGTTGTCAGTTGGATTGGAACAGTTGGAATATAGCAGCAGTCGCGGGAAGAAGAACCGGACGCGCCTGTAATAATCAGTGATAATTTTGATAACTGAGATGGTATTGGGATTGAATAATTAAGTTGCACTTGTATAATTCCCACGTTATAAATACGTGTAGATTACTGAGAATAGAGTGAATTAATTTTTGTCTAATATCGTAAATTGTGTAAACCCGTAACAGCCTTAAAACTAATTGTAGCCAAGAATTGTCGGTTGTTGGGGGATTTTGTCTGAACTCCAATAGACAAACGATTTCGGAAAGTTTGTAGGTCCTTAAAAGGGCCGTTCGTATTGGGATGTTTGGCCGTTGATGTAGGGCTGCGGCGCCGGTAGAAATAGATGCTAGCTGCCGTGTGTTGTCTAATATTACGGCAGCTGTGTTAGTTGACTGGCCGCAGTGCGGCATTTGACGGAAGTAACTTGGTCGCAGAGCGTGGTAGCTCGAAATAATCTGGTTACGGAGCGCGTTCGCTGGAGTGGCGGCAGCTGCGCCAGTTGCCCAGCGAGTCTGGCTTCACCGCCGGCGAGGTAATGTAGCCGAGTTTCCCAGTGAATCGAGCATGACAGCTGGCGAGGCGATTCACCCCAGATTCCCAGTGAGTGGGGCATGAACGCAGGACAGCCGACGCAGCCGTCCCTGACGCAGCGAAGTTTCGATGATTCCGAAGACCGATCTCTCTGTACGAAGTGATAGCTGACTGGCTGATGTGGTTACTGACGACTTGCAGAGCAGAGCAGAAGCTTACTGCCGACAATCAGACGGCACGGTCACTCTTGGCATCGGGCTCCGCCTGGGACACTTGGCCATATTTTTCTTCCGAGTGTAGAGATTTTTTTCAAACACTCTCTCTCTCTCCCCCCCTATTTGGTCCTCCTTAACGATTAAAGGAGTGGTTATCCTTTTTTTGTGTGTGTTCACTTGCTGCACCTTATGGGGATATGTGATATATATGTCTCTTTTTATTTTAATACTAATATGTCCAGGGACATCTGTCGGTGTAGGAATTTGAAGCAGCCTAAGCATTAATTTATTTAACAATCCTTGACGACTTGCGGGCTTTGTGCTCCGCCTTTTATATCATGCGTGACGGACGAGCGAAATGTGCAGAGCGCTGATTGACTAGCGTGTGTAATGATATGGAATTGGGCTAAAGAGCAAGTGCTGTACAAATGCGAGTTTCGGAAGCAACGTGATTGGTTGGCGCGCGCGATGGTAAAACGTGAGCTGGTTAGTGAGCACTGTAGAAATAACGTGGTAGTCTGTGGGATGATTCCACATTGTTAAATAAAGGAATTAACAATCTGAACGGCGTCTACAGTGGCAAAACTCGTTACACTGGTGTCGGAATTTGTTTACGAACTTCAACACGCCTCGACGAAAAATCGAATTTACGAGTTCATAAAGTGTTATCTCACAAGAAGCTAATGGACTCACAGCAGATGATGGACCTCCTGAAGGAAAAATGGAAGGCCGAGAGAGAAGCTGAATTGAAGAGTTTTGAAGACAGTGGAAAGCCCGGCGAGAAACGATGGACCACGACGAGGAAGACTGGCGAGAAAAGATGACCGTCATGCGAGAATATATGGGCACCAGTCATATGGAGATGGTGTCCGTATTTAATCCCTAAATAGACGTAAAGACTGTGGCCTGACGAGAAACGACGGAGGCGCGTCTATAAGAGTAAAGGCCGGCTTCAGTGTGCACGAAACCTGCGGCGGCAGAACAAGAAGGGCCCCCCCCCACAGTGATACCGGTCCCAAGAACTTGAAGAAGATATGGAGATATTGATATATTTGGTTTTTGGACTTCATCCATCGTCCTGGTTTTTAAGATAACTAATAAGAACACAGTGTTTCGGAAACTGGACCTGTTCCCGTCCTCAGGTGAAGGAAAACACCTATTCTGTTAGGTCCATTAGAAAGAGCTAGCCTCAATCACTGGACAACTAATAAGAACACAGTGTTTCGGAAACTGGACCTGTTCCCGTCCTCAGGTGAAGGAAAACACCTATTCTGTTAGGTCCATTAAAAAGAGCTAGCCTCAATCACTGGACAACCTGATGTCACAGAACATGAAGATTATAAACACCTGAGACCAGACTAAGCCCATGAGAGCTAATAAGACAAATATCCATAACCAATTGTTGCAAACACATACAAGCGTGGATCTAGGATAGATAGATCTGTAGAAATTTATGCCACGAAACCAACCTCATAACCAAGTCCATGACCCCACGGCATGGAATAGAAAGAAGAACTAGTAACAAAAATTAATATTGTCTAACTAGCGTCAACAATGGAGTAAATCACGTCTATCTAATTTAGAACTTAATAGAAATGAATAAAAGCATATATCACGTCATCCAGAACTTCTATTTGAATTGGTGACTTCATTGCTGATAATGGGGATCCAAATGGGAGAAAAGTCCAAACTGGGTTGGCTAATTGGGTTGGCCGAGCATGCCATATGGGTCGCTTCCTTAGCCTGCTCTCAGGTGTTTATAATCTTCATGTTTTGTGACATCGGGTTGTCCAGTGATTGAGGCTAGCTGTTTCTAACGGACCCAACAGAATAGGTGTTTTCCTTCGCCTTAGGACGGAAACAGATCCAGTTTCCGAAACGTCGTGTTTTTATTAGTTACCTTAAAAACCAGGACGATGAATAAAGTCCAAAAACCCAATATATCAGTGTGTTATACACCATCGTCAGAATCCTATAGAAATATGGAGATATGTTGGTCAGGTTTCTTTCCCGGGTGAATGTTCATATGTCGCTGCACGTCATGGTTACACTCCGGCAGACTGCAACTCCCTTGTGCCAGACACTGTGCCCTGTGAGTTGGGATGGCAACTTGAAAGTTTTCACACACCCCGTCTCTTGGTTCTTGTGCCTCTCCTCTGTGGATTTTCATATTTATGAGATGAGGACTGTCAGATGCGGTTCAAGTGTCTGAAACGCACCTTACAGTCTCATGACAGGCAGTTGGAGACCTTCATATTTATACCATTACCGCTGAGTGGGGAGGGAACCAGTTTGGGGTGGAGCTACAACTGTGAGCGCTGATTGGTGTCCAGAAGGCCATACTGCAAGCCAGGTGTCCGGCTTAGGTTTTATAAGAGTACTACACTGCCTTCGAAGAGTAGTTGGCGGCGGTCAGGCATACGACTGTTCAAGTGACTAGACTGCCGTGGTAGCTAATACTACTAGGATATATATATAAGGGCATAATCTGCTGTACCTAGCCTGGACTGAGAGAGGCCGTGTATATATTGTACATTTAAATAAGAAATAAGTATGTATTGTAAATATGTGTACATACAGACAATGGACTTATTAATACAGACTGACTAACTAATGACAGACCCGACCTCTCGTCAGAGAGGGCGCTACACATGGACAGGACAGTAACTTACATTCAAAAGAAATATCTGGTTATGAGCCCAGCTGGGGTTCGACACCAAGACAGACAGACTGACTGACCGTCAGTTGCCACGTGACTCTGACTCTGACTCTGAAGAGTAGTTGTTGTTGTCAGTTGAATTGGAACAGTTGGAATATAGCAGCAGTCGCGGGAAGAAGAACCGGACGCGCCTGTAATAATCAGTGATAGTTTGTGATAACTGAGATGGTATTGGGATTGAATAATTAAGTTGCACTTGTATAATTCCCACGTTATAAATACGTGTAGATTACTGAGAATAGAGTGAATTAATTTTTGTCTAATATTGTAAATTGTGTAAACCCGTAACAGCCTTAAAACTAATTGTAGCCAAGAATTGTAGGTTGTTGTTAGATTTTGTCGGAACTCCAATAGACAAACGATTTCGGAAAGTTTGTAGGTCCTTAAAAGGGCCGTTCGTATTGGGATGTTTGGCCGTTGATGTAGGGCTGCGGCGCCGGTAGAAATAGATGCTGGCTGCCGTGTGTTGTCTAATATTACGGCAGCTGTGTTTGTTGACTGGCCGCAGTGCGGCATTTGACGGAAGTAGCTTGGTCGCAGAGCGTGGTAGCTCGAAATAATCTGGTTACGGAGCGCGTTCGCTGGAGTGGCGGCAGCTGCGCCAGTTGCCCAGCGAGTCTGGCTTCACCGCCGGCGAGGTAATGTAGCCGAGTTTCCCAGTGAATCGAGCATGACAGCTGGCGAGGCGATTCACCCCAGATTCCCAGTGAGTTGGGCATGAACGCAGGACAGCCGACGCAGCCGTCCCTGACGCAGCGAAGTTTCGATGATTCCGAAGACCGATCTCTCTGTACGAAGTGATAGCTGACAGGCTGATGTGGTTACCGACGACTTGCAGAGCAGAGCAGAAGCTTACTGCCGACAATCAGACGGCACGGTCACTCTTGGCATCGGGCTCCGCCTGGTAACCATGGCCATATATTTGTTCTGAATGTAAAGATTTTTTTTTCACACACTCTCTCTCTCTCTCCCCCCCTTATTTGGTCCTCCTTAACGTTTAAAGGAGTGGTTATTTTTTTTTATTTCTGTTCAATTGCTACACCTTATGGGGATATGTGATATACGTGTCTTTTTTATTTTCATACTAATATGTCCAGGGATATCTGTCAGTGTAGGAAATTGAAGCATCCTAAGCATCAATTTATTTAACAATCCGTGACGACTTGCGAGCTTTGTGCTCCGCCTTTTATATCATGCGTGACGGACGAGCGAAATGTGCAGAGCGCTGATTGACTAGCGTGTGTAATGATATGGAATTGGGCTAAAGAGCAAGTGCTGTACAAATGCGAGTTTCGGAAGCAACGTGATTGGTTGGCGCGCGCGATGGTAAAACGTGAGCTGGTTAGTGAGCACTGTAGAAATAACGTGGTAGTCTGTGGGATGATTCCACATTGTTAAATAAAGGAATTAACAATCTGAACGGCGTCTACAGTGGCAAAACTCGTTACACTGGTGTCGGAATTTGTTTACGAACTTCAACACGCCTCGACGAAAAATCGAATTTACGAGTTCATAAAGTGTTATCTCACAAGAAGCTAATGGACTCACAGCAGATGATGGACCTCCTGAAGGAAAAATGGAAGGCCGAGAGAGAAGCTGAATTGAAGAGTTTTGAAGACAGTGGAAAGCCCGGCGAGAAACGATGGACCACGACGAGGAAGACTGGCGAGAAAAGTTGACCGTCATGCGAGAATATATGGGCACCAGTCATATGGAGGTTGTGTCCGTTTTTAACCCTAAATAGACGTAAAGACTATGGCCGACGAGAAAAAACGGAGGCTCGTCTATAAGAGTAAAAGCCGGCTTCAGTGTGCAGGAAACCTGCAGCGGCAAAACAAGAAAAGCCCCCCACAGTGATACCGGTCCTAGAACCCGAAGAAGATATGGAGATATGTCGGTCAGGTTTCTTTCCCGAGTGAGTGTTCATATGTCGCTGCAGGTCATGGTTACACTCCGGCAGACTGCAACTCTCTTGTGCCAGACACTGTGCCCTGTGAGTTGGGATGGCAACTTGGACGTTTTCACACACCCCGTCTCTTGGTTCTTGTGCCTCTACTCTGTGGCTTTTCATATTTATGAGATGAGGACTGTCCGATGAGGTTCAAGTGTCTGAAACTCACCTCACAGTCTCATGACAGGCAGTTGGACACTCTCATATTTATACCATAACCGCAGAGTGGGGAGCGGACCAGTTTTGGGTGGAGCTACAACTGTGAGCGCTGATTGGTGTCCTCAAGGTCATACTGAAGACCGGTGTCCTGCTGAGGTTTTATAAGAGGGCTGCACTGCCTTCGAGGTGTAGTTGTTGTTGTCAATTGAATTGGAAGAGTTCGAATATAGCAGCAGTCGCGGGAAGAAGAACCGGACGCGCGTGTGATAACAGTGGTAGTTTGTGATACCTTAGAATTTATTGGGATTGAGTTATTAAGTTACACTTCTATATCTCCCTTGTTATAAATACGCGTAGACTACTGAGGATAGAGTGAATTGATTAATGAGTAGGGTTGAATATTTTGTAAACCAGTAACAATCTTATAAATAATTGTATCCAAGACAAGTCGGTTGTTAAATAGACGAATTAACAATCTGAACGGCGTCTACCGTGGCAAAATACGTTGGAGACTATGACTGACAAATGACAGACAGACCCAACCTCTCGTCAGAGAGGGGCCCCCCCACAAGGACAGGACAGTAACTTTCACTTAAGAAGGAACATCTTGTCACGAGACACCAAGCAGAGTGACTGACTGACCGTCAGTCGCAACACGACTTTGACTTGACGTAATGGGATTTGCCTGTTGTCTGTTAAGTCGGGCACACACTATGGAAACTGGCAACCTCGATTCCCGAGAAGTGTTATCAGCCAGATTTGAACACATTTTAGTGAATCTACTGGGTTATATTATAGATACCATTAAGAGAATCTCACAATCTTTAATTGACGCTTGGAAGTAGGTTGGTCTAGATGTAAACACAGAGAAAACTAACTATGTGTTTCTGTCTCGTCACCAAAATTCAGGGCAGAATACCGACTGAGCTATCTCGGTCCTGATTCGGTATAGGTGCTTTCGGGATATTCGGCAGACACTGGTACAGGTTGATGTGCTGAGGTTTTCTTTTGACACTACATGTGTTCATACACAACACTCGGAATTGCATGCAATTACAGCGCTATCGCTGACCTCCACATTCTACAAATCGCTGCTGCGAACATTCAGTCTATTCCCAGCCTGCAATATCTTCAATCGCCGTTCCCTAAGAGGGGAAATTCTTCAGCTACCCCCGTTCAATTCCTTTCTGTCCAGCGAATATTCCGCAATTGAACTCCCTGAATTCAACTTAACCAAGTCCAAGTCATATTGTGACTGACGTTCAATCAGTCACTCAGTCTGTCTGTCTTGGTGTCGAGCCATGGCTGGGGCTCATGAAGAGATTTATCTTCTTTGTTTTTTCCTTATATGAAAGTTACTGTCCTGTCCATTTGGGGCGCCCTCTCTGACGAGAGGTCGGGTCTGTCGTTGGTCAGTCATAGTTCGTATTAGAAAGTCCATTGTCAGTATTTATATATATATTTACAAATTTAATCTTAATTCCTATTTCCATGTATAATACATACAAGGCCTCTGTCAATCCAGGCGCAGTACAGCAGATTATGCCCTATTTCTAGCAGTATTCGCTACCACGGTAGTCTAGTCACTTGAACGGTCGTATGCCTGACCGCCGCCAAGTTTAAGCCTCTTATACGTTCTGTACTTTCTCTTATACATTCTCCAGCAACCTCGCTCTGCGACCAGACAGCTAACGTAATTTCCGCAACTCTCCAGCAACCTCGCTCAGCGACCAGAGAGCTAACGTAGTTGCCACAACCTTCCAGCAACCTCACTCTGCGACCAGACAGCTAACGTATCTGCCGCAACTCTCCAGCAACCTCGCTCTGCGACCAGACAGCTAACGTAGTTGCCGCAACTCTCCACTTCGCACCGTAGGCAGCTGTTCCCACCGGCGCTCTCAGCACATCACCGGCCGGACGAACCAGCTGAACGGGTCGTAAAGACTTGGTCTACTACAAAGGAGCAAATTCTGCCAGTGCACTTAGGATGGAACAAAATGCCCTTTTCAGGGCCAGCTAACTTTTGACATTCCACATAGCTTTGCAGCTATTCTGTACATTCAGTTTATACAGTTTAATATATACAATTGTTACAGATTTACGTAGTTGTCTTTTAGAACATCGACAATCCCATACATTTAATAATATGTAAAATGTAAATTTTACATACTGACAACAGACTGACTACTGTTGGCTGTGACTGGCTAGAGACAAGCCCAGATGGGTGCTTTATTGCAAGACAGACTAGCCCACTGACCATCGGCCATAACATTACTCTGGCTCTGAGTTCCTTCAGTTGTGGGACAGTGGCCAGCTGGCAAAAAAATGAGCACGGAATCAGAGAACCAGACAACGGCTGGTGAAGACACAGACGACGTGCTGTATTAAACTGCAGTGTGTGTGAATTAGCAACATATTGTGGCATGTTGCGCAACGGAGAACCCCTCCCTACCCAGCAGCAACGTGGCAACTCAGGCCACAGTGACGTGGCGGCTGAGTCAGCGTTCCCCTCGCCCCCCTCCGCACGGTAACATAACGCGTAACGCGCGGTGACGTAAGACGGCGTGAGGTAACAGTGTTGCTACGTAACAGGCCCACACAGCCCCTATATAAGAGGGCTGCGCTGCCTCCGAGCACAGTTGTAATGTGGCCATCGCCGAGTTCAGTAGTAGTCGAGCCAGTGTGTTATCAAGAGTTCTCAAGGCAGCAGCCTGCGAGTACAGTTGGAATATAGCAGCCGTCGCGGAAAGAAGAACCGGACGTGTGTGTAATTGTGTAATTGGGAGTGTTTGATACAGTGATACATAGCTCCCCTACTGTAAACGTGTAGACTACTGAAGACAGAGTGAATTGATTTGCGAGTAGGGTTATAAATCGTGAAACCGCGCAAACAGTGTAAACAGGTTAAAGCGATTAGGGTTATAAAGTGTGAAACCCCGCAAATGTGTGATAATTAATTGTAGCCGTGATTTGTAGGTTGTTAAATAAACCAGTTAACGATCTCAACGGCGTATTCAGTGTCAAAACACGTTACAATATATATATAGTTACTTATAATTACGTTCTCTAATCAAAAGAACAAACTCCATGGCCTGTAGTCCGCAAGCGAACTGTACCGAAGGAGCGACCGTTGCTTCTCGGGGAAGTTAGTGCCAACTTTCGCTGATAGAGGGTGTTGCATGATCTGTGCAACAGATCCCCACGGCCGTTAATCTCAGTTTTCTAGACCTGAGCCGCTATTTCCGTGATATAGCTCCTCAGTTGTCCTCACGAGGCTGAGTGGACCCCTTTCCAAACTCACTACCTCTCAGAAAATCTGGTAGCATCTGGAATCTAACCCGGGACCTCTGAATCTGTAGCCAGGAACTCTGACCACTATACCACAGAAGCGGTCTATAGTTACGTTCTGTAAGGATTCTATAAGTCCAATTACCAATCCAAATTCCATCTATATTCACTCTATCACGTTACAGTATTTTATTTTATAAATATAAGGAAGTAGATAAATTGTTCGTCCAGTAGAGAGAAGAACTTCTGTACATTTGGTTGGATCGTCTGTGGTTCCTCTGTAAACGAGGACGACGCTTTTCGTGGCAAATCGCTGGAAAGATTCCCAAGTTCTGTGACACATACATCATCAACTTTTTTCTTTCTCCGTTGGGTTTATAAAAAAGAAATTCGCTGAAGGGAAATAAAAAAACGCTGCTGAGGACGGAGGAAGGAAGGAACAGAGCACCGCCTCGTAATGTTTGTTGCCACTTGCTGTGAGGAGAGCGATCCGGCGTGATACTTGACGGATACAGAGCGATACATTTACAAGAAAGGGATCCGGGATAGCTCAGTCAACATAGGGATGAACCTGGCGGCCGGGGAACCCGGGTTCAATTCCTGGTGTGAGCAAGACATTTCTCGCACTTTCATAGTAACGAAACTGGCTCAGAGCCCTGCCACCCCCTCCTCCCCCCCACAACGAGCAAATGATGATGAACTGTTTCTAACGGGAGGAAAGCGACAGGGGTTTGAAAATAAAAACCCCTCTGTCTAGTAGGGAGCCGGGACAGCTCAGTCGGTATAGCGACTAGCTACGAGCTGGACGACCGAGGGTTCGGAGTTCGAGTCCCAGTAGGGTCAAGAATTTTTAACTTCTCCATGTCATCCAGACCGGCTCTGGGGCGCTTCCAATCTCCTATCCAATAGATACCGGGGGTAAAGCGGCCGGGGCGTGAAACTGACCACTCACTTCCAGTTATTGCCGAGGTCAAGAAAATATGGATCTATACATCCACTGCCCCACACACCTTCATGTCGTAGTGCTTGATTAGTTAATCACGGGGACAACTTTACCTCTTTTTACCTCTATCTCGTGCCGAGGTTAAGAATATATGGAGCTGTACTTCCAATACCACATACGACTTCGCTGAATGGTGTTAAACTAAGCACATGAAAATATTCTTACGCGTACATATTAAAGCATAACGCCAGCTCTTCCGATATTACGTGCAACGATGGGATAATGCAGTTGGAGTTATTAGCAGTTGCGGCTTAGATTCCCGATGAGGTCATTGGATTTTTCATTTGGCCTAATCCTTCCAGCTGCACCATGGCCCTGGGGTCGATTCAGCCTCTAACAGAAATGAGTACCAGGAATCTTCCCCGGGGTAAAGCGCGGCGGGCGCGTAAGGCTGACAACTTCACCGTCTGTGAGCCGATTGTCTAGAAAATGTGGGAGCCTCGACGTCACAACCCCATGGGCCTCCAAGGTCTGTTACAGGGATAGCTTTTACTTAATTTACCTAAAGAATAATATTTGGAGATGACAATTTGGAAGATTAAAGTGTAGTCGGCATAGCAGTGTCCATGTTTGCTGAAAGAAGTTCCTCTAGATAGCAGCACCGCTAAGTGCATATTGTTAATATATGAAATTTAGCATCTTAGTTTATATGGGCCCTATAGTTACCTTTCTAGAACTCGTGAAATTTACTGACATCAAGTATTTTTTTAAGAAGCTCCGTTTTAGTGATCTCCCGTTGCATTTCAACGGCGAATGAGGATAGTCCACTTCCCTCCCGTGGATCTCAGAACCATCCTCTGCTCAGTCTATCCCACACGGTACCCGAAAAAATTGATATCCACCTACAAGAATGTACGGTGTCACAATCTATGAGACCGAAATCTCAACACTCATTTATATTTTATTTTCACTGAGATATAAGACATGTGGGAGCTGTGAGACGGAGTCGATTTCTTCCCATTGAGTAGCTGTGCGACTACTGGATTCTCAACAAGGACTTAGTCCATTCAGTCGGCCGCGCCATAACTCAAACGGTTAGTCACTAGCTTCCCATCGCGGCAGCCCGAGTTCGATCCCGTGTCTGTGCAAGTGAGATTTGTGGTGGACAAAGTGGCGCTGGGGTAGGTTTTCTCCGAGTACTTCGGTTTCCCCTGCCAATCTTCATTCCTCCAATTGCTCCACAATCACTCTCACCTATCATCTGGGGCTGGTACAATAGGCCAAATGTGGCGGCAGTACAAGGGACTTAGTCCCACCCCACTAGCAATAAAAAAAAGTCCATTCATTTAAATAGATACTTACCCAATTAGGGCGGAGGATCATGCAAGGGTGTCCAAGTCAATTTATACCGCCACTAATGTTCATTTCTTCTTTTGCATTTTGTTTCACAAAGCCGTTAGTATCTGAGATATATCGTTACTGCTACTCGATCCTGCTCCGGGTAATGGTCCTGCAGGAGTAGCACTGTCTAAGTGCTTGTTTACATCTGAAACACTTCTTCACCTCTACAGATCACAGACGCTTACATTACGCTCCAGTAATTACAGGGTACATGGGCAACTAACCCCCGGCGGCAATATTAAGTTTAATGCCTCCCATTCCTGACTAACGTACAGTGTCAACATATGCAAAGCTGCATGGGATATGGCAGAGATTTAATATGTACCCGACAACATTAAAATCTCAGAGGGTTCAGAATAATTATCAGAGGGGCCGGGTGAAGTCAGACTGCATCACTTAAAGCTCTTGCCTCAAGAAACAATAGTAAAGTCCTTCCTACGGTGAAGTGGTGCCCGTTATTTTAAGTGGCAATATGTACTGAACCTTTGAAAAAGTACCATACTGGCCATCTGCATTACACCAAGTCTGAAGAGAGAGAGAGAGAAAGAAGAAAGGAAGAAAGAAAGAGCATCGATTTAAGAAGGTTCCCAGGCTTTGCCCGCTCTTCCTTCTGGTAAGAGTAAAGTGAAAGTGTAGGCGTTAAGATTGACCAAGTCTGAAAATGACCTAGAAAATATTTGAATATCCAGTTCGTACCTCACAGGAAACACATCACGTCTCCGCTACAGAGCCCAAACGATTAATGTTGTTTAGGGAAACAATCGTTGTTTATTGTGAGAACCCTATGGGACACATAAATACACTGTGTGGGCAGAATGCAGAGTTCAGTCTGTACCTCACAGGAAAGTCTCAACTACAAAGCACAACCGGTTAATGCTGTTTAGGGAAATAATCGCTGTTTATTGTGAGAACCATACGGAACACACAAATACACTGTGTGGGTAGAATGCAGAGTTCAGTTCGTACCTCACAGGAAACACATTACGTCTCCTCTACAACGCCCAAACGGTTAATGTTGTTCAGGGAAATAATCGCTGTTTATTTTGAGAACCATACGGAACACATAAATACACTCTGTTGGCAGAATGTAAAGTTTTTTATGTTAAAGCAGGTGGTACATAGAGTTACTGTTATGCTTTAAAGGGTTGATGTTAAAGAAACTCTGCATTCTGTCCACACGGTGTATTTACTCGTACGTGTATATGTTCCTCACGGTTCTCACAATAAACAACGATTATTTCCTTAACAACACTAACCGGTTGATCATTGTTATGGAGACGGAGTGTTTTCTGTGAGGTACGGAATGAATCTTTGTATATTAACCAGCAAATCTGCCGGTGGTCAAGCTTACGACCGTTCAAGTGACTAAATTGCTGTTGTAATATGATATACGTAACGTAGGCGTGATCTGCTTTGCAAAATCTGTCCTGACAGAGGACCTGTACGAGTATGTGGTGCACAAGAAAGAAGTTTCAGTAACACAGTTTCAGTATACACTTGACGAAAGGCCAGGCATATTCATAAGAGACAGGCCCATCTTTTCGTCAGAGAGGATGTTACATGAGGACTATGATCGCAAGGATTCACTTGAAAGAAAATCTGTGGTTCTGAGTCTCAAGGGCCTTGACACGAAGAAGAAGCGATTGGCGGTAAACCGCAAGTCATAAAGTAACTGTGACTTTGACCTTGACTTTGATCTGCCTGATGGTTTCCAAATCCAAAGTTCTTACTATGTGTTTCTCATGCAGCCATCGAATTTTAAATTCAGTAGAATTAAAATTATTTGATGAAAAACAAATTATTTTTCCAAATTTTTTAAAATTATTTCCGACGTAACATGGGCGTAATGCAAACGTATGAGAAACTTTAAATTTCTAATAAACCCGAGGTTGCCCCCGCATCGAAACATCGATCTCAGGACCTCCTTATAGAGGTGTAATGGGGAAATATGTTGGCTTGGATTCGACCCTATGCACATTCTAAAATTTCTAAAACCGTATCAGGGAGGCCATCTACCATGGTGCCAAATTTGGTCAAAATATTTGTATATATGAGGACGTGTAAAGAACAGATACAGACACACATTTTCGTTTCTTCAGAGATCCACTTAATAAAAGGCTATACAAGCCAATATGGAGTTCTTGAAATTCCTAGAGTCGGCCAAGAGACGTAAGAAAAGGATTAGTATTTTTTCTTCATGAACCTTCTTCTCACTCGATTGATATTACTGACATCTTTCGGAAGTCAGTATGTAACAGCAGGACTCAATGAATGATGTTCTGTCCTCCATCTTGGGAGGGCCATCACTCACGCTGACGCGGGCTACAGACCTTCTGCTGAATGGGCCTTGTCTGTCCATAGAAGAGCAGCAAAGGCAGCTGTCACGCTCGTATCTTCACAGAATGAAGCACAATGAAACCACAGATATTGGCCGTTACTCACCTGCTCAATATGTTTCCCAGAGTTTAGCTAAAGTGTCCATAAGAGACCGTCACGGGACCCTATCTGCATTCCATACACAGCCCTTCTGATGTGACCCCATCATCTGTGCGTAGGTCTTCGGATGAAGTCTTTCCTTTAGTATTTCCAAATGCTCTTCTCTGTGATGCGTGCTATACAGATGTCCCGGGAGGAAAGGCCAATATTCTGGGAGGTCACAGTACCGGTAATTCCAAGTAAAACTATGTATTGTCACGTGTCCGAGGTTCCGTGACCAATAATGAGTTCTGGATTGGATGATTAGATGTATTGACACTTATACTTTACGCAGTTCGAGAATCCAGAAAATTATAGCGCTATCGTTATTCTGTACACTTACAGTTCACGGTTGCGTACGCATCAGAATACTCAGAATTTTATAGTCCCATCCTGGCAACGGATTTTTCCGTCTCATTGTCACTTCAGCTCACCCATGACGTCTTCTTGGCACAGTCTAGTTCCTGCCTTGCCATTTCCTGCAGCTGACATTTCCGAAGACTCGACCCAGTTCTCTGCTTCTACAGCTTCTGAATTCCAAATTCCAGTTCTCTAAATCACCTAGCCACAAACAGGCTCTCGTTATATAGCTTTGAGTCGGATCCATGGAAAACAGTGTCCACTCTTGTCGGTGTTGTTTTGCCACCGAGCAACGCGTTGTAGCAAGGTCCGCAGAGAACATAGCTCCTATTTTTGCGTGTTCGTTGGGTCTTGTATACTGAGTTGTTGCCTAGCAATGGGTCGATACGTCACAATATGTACACATGTCCTATTCCGAACGGTTTCCGCGAGAGTTATTTCACTGCACAGTTCCAAAATTGTGGATAAGAAAGAGATATTACGTACTGTTTCTAATACCAGTAATTATTGTTCAAGTGACAAAGTTAATACAGTTGCCTAGTGTAATATATTGTGACATGTTGCGCAATGGAGGACAACCCCTCCCCCCCAGCAGTGACGTGGCGGATGAGTCAGCGCTCCGTCACCCCCCTCCGCGCGGTGACGTAGCCCCGCCGCACTGTGACGTGGCACAGCTTCCCGCTGTGACACGGCACCGCAACGCAACGCCGCTGTTGACACGGGCAACAGGCAACAGCGAACGGAATAAAAGCCGGCTGAGCAGCAAGCGAGAGTGAGTGTGTGATCAGCAGTTCTCAAGGCAGCAGCCTACTAGTTGAGTTGGAATTTAGCCAGCGGCGAGTTACGAGTTAGTGTGTGATAATCCGTGACAGTCTGTGATAACTGAGAATTAATTGGAAGTGTGTAACACAGTGACACTTGTATAGCTCCCATACTGTGAAAACGTGTAGACTACTGACAATAGAGTGATTTGATTTTCGAATAAGGTTATAAACTGTGAAACCCCGCAACAGTGTTGTAATTAATTGTAGCCGTTACTTGTAGGTTGTTGAATAATCCAGTTAACAATCCGAACGGCGTCTTCAGTAACAAAACACGTTACAATATTTTTTAAAATTCCACCGTCAACATCAGTGCACTTTGCAACTCGTGTGAGGACATGGTGTGTTGCTCGTCTGTACAGTGTACTGTGCGGTGAAATAGCTCTATCTCGGCGCAACTCGTGTGAGGATATGGCGTGTTGCTCGTTTGTACAGTGTACAGTGTACTGTACTGTGAAATAGCTCTATCTCGGAAACCGTTCGGAATAGGACACACGTATATATATAGTTCTGTGCTCAGAGTGACCGATGCTATGACCTCCCTGAATACTGACCTTTCTCGTGAGATACCATGTATATCCCAACAACCTCATCTAATTAGACCATCCTAATATAATATCACGTGTCTTGAGTTCGAATCTCGTTGATCACGTGTTTAAGTTCAAATCCCACTTCTGACACCAATGTAACGTGTTTACGTTACCGAACACGCCGTAGAGATGGTTAATTGGTTTATTTAACAATCTACAAATAACGGCTACAATTACTTATCACACAGTTGCGGGGTTTCACGCTTTATAACCCTAATCGCATTAATCTGTTAACACTGTTGCGGGGTTTCACGC
>NW_019719373.1:589694-605222 GCF_002891405.2 Cryptotermes secundus | reverse complement strand
CTCCCCCGCCGCGTCACTGCTGGTGTGGGGGGGGGGCTCGGCTTGGCGCAACATGTCACAATAATTTATTGAAGATTAAAAGCTTATATCTTCATTATCCAACGTTCTCTTTCCTCTTATTTTCTCGGACACAAATATCCTCCTAAGCTCCATGTTCTCAGATTCAGTCTTTGGGTTTTCTTTTGCCGCTTATAGCGTAGTGGTTACTATATGAACCACCTGCTTCAATATAAAAATAACTCTGCATTTTGCCCACAGAGGATATTTACGTGTATATGATCCGTAGGTTTCTCGCAATAAACAGCGATTATTTCCCTGAACAGCATTAACCGGTTGGGCTTTGTAGCGGAGACATAATGTGTTTCCTGTGAGGTACGGACTGAACTCTTCATTCTGCCCACAGTGTATTCATGTGTTCCGTATGGTTCTCACAATAAACAGCGACTGTTTCCCTAAACAGCATTAGTCGGTTGGGCTTTGTAGCGGAGACGTAATGTGTTTCCTGTGAGGTACGCACTGAACTCTGCATTCTGCCCACACAGTGTATTTATGTGTTCCGTATGGTTCTCACAATAAACAGCGATTATTTCCCTAAACTGTATTAACCGTTTGGGCTTTGTAGCGGAGACGTAATATTTACTGTGAGGTACGAACTGAACTCTGCATTCTGCCCACACAGTGTATTTACGTGTTCCGTATGGTTCTCACATTAAACAGTGATTATTTCCCTAAACAGCATTAACCTGTTTGGCTTTGTTATGGAGACGTAATGTGTTTCCTGTGACGTACGAACTGATTTTTTTCATATAATTTAGTTGAGTTCCATGTTTCAAAAGACTGAAAGAAGAACACGTGAACATTTACTATGTTATTTTGAATATAAGACGCACGGTGTACACATTGTTTATCGTTGAAAATTGAGGTGCGTTTTTTCCTATAACCTACATTCAAAACTGGTTGCATCTTAAATTCCATGGCGTCTTATATTCGAAGTAATAGGTATTATATCGAATTGTACTTTCTGTAGAGGATGAGGTGGGATCTGTTCAGATTATCCTCCTGTGATATAGTTCCAAGTATGCAGAACATCTACATCAGTCACTGAAAAATGATATATCACTTATTCAATATTGAAATGTATTTTAGAGGAATTAGTCCCATAACTGCTTCGATTGATGTGGGCAGAAGCTTGTAGCTTATCTCAGCATACGCAGTACTCTGACTTGTGTTTATTTGATACAATTTTTAACAGACTTCGATTTCGTATAAGCCCTAGTACCTGCACTGTCTTATCCGTTCAGATCCCGAAGATTCTTCCATATCGGTTGTTCATTGACGCGGAAATTGGGTTGAAACTTTATCTCGGTTTCGTTTAAAATAGTTACGAAGATCTATCTAAAAATTGTCAGAACTTTGGTGAACAAGAGCTATAAAGGTCCTTCGTTTAAGCTTATATCCTGCGAAATGAAGCAAGACACTTCATACGAACCGATAGCAGTGGTTTCCGATATTGGGAACTGTGTGAATCAGTTTCTGTCAAAACTTCCTCTAAATGCAACTGAGATATCTTATATGGGAACAGATCTGAGATAATCTGAATGCTTCAAAATACGAAATTAATATTCTGAATAATACAATTTATTTTCAAAATTGCCACAGTATTTTAACTACAGTATTTTATATTCATCAGGCTGCTCATATATATAGGACACAGTGCTTTCCAAGATGGCGTGGCGGTAACGCTCCACACGTATTCGGGAGGTGCTCGGTTTGAATCAAGATGGGATACCTGCTATACTGGCCGGGGCTCTTTGTCGTTTCTCCTAGGCAAATTTCGGAATTGTCTCAATAACGTTACCATCGCTTCCTTACAAATCCTTCGACTTGCTCACTCAACAATCCATGTATAATCTAGATGCTAAGATAAGAGCTGTAGAAGAGATATTGACGGCTTGGAAACCCGAGGAATCAGGATTCCGTTCTTAATATTGATAGTAAAATTTCTGTCCACAACGCCCAGATGGGTTCTGGAGCCCACCCAGCCTCCTATCGTACGGGTACCTGCGCCTCTTTCAGCGGAGGTAAAGCTACCGGGGAGTGAAGTTGGCCACTGAGGCTAAGAATGCATGGAGTTATACCTCCACTCCTCGCATAAGTCTTCATGGCAGGGTGCTTAATTAAGCAGAGAGACAGAATTAAATTTGACGCCGTGATTGAGGGGATGAGGACGTTGGCAGGAGCACATAGGCCTACCTGGACGAGGTCCCCCATGTCACCCCCCGCCGCCTGGAAGGTGAGGTGGCACACGAACGGCATGCGGTCCTCACGAGGTCGATGCAGCTCCAGCTCGTAGGTCTTGCCGACGTCTCCGTAGTAGGTGCGGTTGCAGGCTGCAACAGCAACCACAAGCGTCTCTGAGGCATCTGGGACAGAGAGGGAGGTCTAGGACACAAGCCTCCTCTGGCCTCCTTACTAGGCACTATACTGTGTCTTCAACATCTCTGATGGTGCGCCACCCTTAAGTAGTCAAGTACAATGTTAAACAGTCTTTGGATTTTGTTTTCAACAGAACCACCACGCCGCAAATCTAATTAAACACACACGACATACCTCCCATAAAATGTGAAAAAGTAAAGCTATCCCTGTAACAAACCGTGGAGGCACATAGGTTTGTGAGACGCTGAGTGTCCAGCATTTTCTAAATAGTCAGCTCACAGATGGCGGTGAGATTGTCAGCCTTACGTGCCGGCCAGCCACCCTTTACCCCCCAGGAATATTCTTGGTACTCGTTTCTGTTAGAGGCTGAGTCCCGTAAGGTTTCCTATTCAAGGTGTGACGTACAGTCAGAGATGTTTAGACACTGTTTATATTACGTCACCACAGCAAATAATTGAACATTTCTGAACGGGAATATACGTCCATAAGATTGCCGCAATAAATAAATGATTTTATTGTCTCAGTAGAGTTCATTTTACGAAAAGTGCAGGCGAAAGAGGACGCTTTCTCCCGTAATTTACGTATAAAGAGTTACAGAAAGTAAGTAAGTAAGCGTAGACAAATTCCGTATATAACGTCAGCTTTCACTGGCAAGACACATAGTATGTATTCAACGTGCTGTGGCTTAGGGGCAAGGTCCATTCATTTCACGGAGTGTGCTTGGTGCCGTGTTCCTGTAAAATGTACCCTCGATAAATCAGAGAAAACCCGCTGCTTGTATGGAACTTTATGTTTGTGTACGCCTCCTGAATCGACTGTTGCAGGTCTGCTACTCCGGACAGTATAAAGTTAGCCGTTCCACTATATGGCGGCACACACTCAAAGAAACACAGAATTCACGTGTTTTAATTCCAGTATCCAACAACTCTCACCGATATTACAGATGTTTATCTTCCATCAGCATGAAACAAATTGTGTTAAATCGTCTAATATTCCATAGGCCTGTTTTATATCGCATTCTAGACCACACATTGCGCAAACACGGGAACCCGAGTATAAGACAGACTTTGAACAGATTAATCCACTGACCGAGTCTAACCCTTTAAAACACAGTGGTAACTGTATGTACCACCTACTTTAACATTGGAAATCTCTTCATTTTGTCCACACACCGTATTTGTGTTTTCCATATGGTTCTCACAATAAACAGCGACTGTTTCCCTAAACAGCATTAACCGGTTGGGCTTTGTAGCGGAGACGTAATGTGTTTCCTGTGAAGTACGGACTGAACTCTGCATTCTGCCCACACAGTGTATTTATGTGTTCCGTATGGTTCTCACAATAAACAGCAATTATTTCCCTAAACAGCCTTAACCGGTTGGGCTTTGTAGCGGAGACGTAATGTGTTTCCTGTGAGGTACGGACTGAATGATTACATATTTAGACGACTTTTAGATTCCCTGTCTCTACCCGTGTGGAGGCTGGTTCGAATACCACCACCGTGCCCCTGTGAGTCGTAGGAGGCGACGGAAAGGCACCCACTGTCGGGAGGGTATAACTGGGCCACCCTATTCCTAAGCAATAAAAATATGGGAACCTGGCCTCCAAGGTTTGGGGATCCGGAATCTGAAGCAGTGAAATATGGTCATGAGTCCCGCGGGACTCGTACCCGAGAATGACTGCGCTGGCGGGGTCCAGAAGAAATTGTAAACTACAGACTCATCCTCCCGTCAGAGACGGCGCCCGACTTCAACAAATATGTAACTGTCTGACAGTTACAAAAATCTGGTGTTTGGCCCCCCCAATGGGGTCATGAAACCAAGACAGAATGGCCGAGAGACTGTCGGTCGTAACATAAATTTGACTTCGAGAACCTTCTGACAAACAGAAACAGCAGGGGAAGCTATTCATGCTGGACCCAATACTGACGCCTCATGGCAGTTTTACTGAAAACTGCAGCTGGACTGCAATGAATTCCTGGCAGGATTCAGGCTTGCGGATGTTTCTTATCTGCCGGACTGCAACTGGAAAGTCCCGCGACCGGCCATCTCGACACGGATTCTGCTGGTTCTCCTCTATCTTCAGACAAATACTGAGATGGTTCTCACGCCGGCCTTCCGATATGAATTAATCAGAATTAATCTTCTTGCTCTGGAGATCCCAAAATAACCTTTCAAATTCCGCTTCCACTGTCCTGTATCGCTCTGAGAATCCTGCTCTTTCTTCGGGTTGACGGAATTCGCGTTGGACAGAAGGGGACAGGGGACGTGAATTGCTATTTCTTGTGATGTATTTTAGGGCACTGTCAACATCTTGGCACTGTAGCGTCCGATAGTGGAATGACAGAAGTGTGATTAATTTAAACTGATTTGGAATAAAGGGGTCCTGACTTAGTGAACGTACTATTTCGAAATTTGCCTGTAAACACTAGAGAAAACAGTAGGCTAGACGGTGTCTCGGCCGAGGTTCGAACCGAGCACCACTCGAATTCAAGTGTAGAGCCTTAACGCTACCAGTCTCGCTCAGTGAACTGTTACTGTTTCTCCCACGCCGTGTGACAGGCCTCGTACAGGGACAGTTAAAGAAAATTCTTTATAGTGTGAAAGTTCGCGATCGAAAGCGATTTGTCATGCCGAGAGGAAAGCAATACAATCATAGCAATGTGTCACGTGACCATGTTGTGTTCCGGACAGCTCGTGCCACACGTGATGTATGGCAGGAGCCCAGCGCCCACAGCCCATTATGCGCTAGGCACATTGTTTGTAGAGGGGTCATAATAGTTCATAACAATTCGAGATATTTTGGCTTGTTTAAAGCATTTCGCTTCAATGGATGTCCGCTTAACATTCCAGGACCTGGAAGCTCAGTCTGTGTCAGTGTAGTAAAGCAAATATGTAAGATATTGTCACGCTTAGGCACAATAGATCACTGTCGTCGCGGTGCAAGGGCCAAGAAGGCTCACCCCTTATACATTCATTATTGTCACGCTTCTGAGTGTGACTGGAAACGACGTTTGGATTGGTAATCGGATTTACTGGGCACTCACAATCGTAACTACAATTAACTACGATAGTCTCACAAATAAACATACTCCAAAGATCACTGTATCTACAGCATACATAATGTCTTCTCAATATTCACTAGCCGTTGCTTGGCAGCGGCTTCCAAAAGTGGAAGTTCCCCTTCCTCTGGGTTTTCGAACTGTCCCCGGCCTAAGCTTCTCATTTTTCGCAACTCTAACTTCAGCAAAAAAAAAAGTTAAAGTTACATTGCGACTGACCGTCAGTCAGTAAGTCTTGGTGCTGAGCAACGCCTGGGGCTCATGCCCATATATATATTACCGTTTAACAGTTACGATCTTGTTCTTGTGGGGCTCCCTCTCTGACGAGAGTACGGGTCTGTCTTTTGTATATGCTGCTGGCTCTTGCCAGCGCAGTCTTTCTCGGGTCCGAGTCCCTTGGGACTCGCGAGCAAATTTTACCCAAAGTCAAAGTTACTTTACGACTGGCGGTTTACCGCCAATCTGTTCGTCTTGGCGTCATGCCACTTGAGGACCACGACCAGAGATCTTTTTTTTCTTCCCAACTGAACTCTTGCGGTAACAATCCTTATGTAAAATCCTCTCTGAGGAGAAGATTGGGTTGTCTCTTATGAATACGCTTGGCCTTCCGTCAAGTGTATATTTCGCACACATATATCATGTTATTGAAAATTCTTCCTTTTGCACTACGCACAAGTCCTCTGTCAGTACAGACTTAGAGAGCAGACCATGCCTAACTTACATATCTTATGATACAACTTAATCAACTTAGCCATTTGAACGGTCGTAAGCTTGACCACCGTCAAGTTAAAGCCTCTTATATTTTATCCGAACTACTGATCCTCATCATATAACCTCGGCATGGACCGCACAGAAAACCTTTCTTCCATTATTCCGTGTTCTCTCGTTACCGGGGAAATAACATGTTGACAGAGCTGTTCCTTAGCAACGGCTGTTGTATTGTCGTCTGTTTACAGAGCTGTTACTTGGCGATGGGTCTACAGGTCACAGTATCGTTTTCCCACTCTCGGAAGACTACTCCACCCTGAAGAAGGCAAGGATCTAGCAGTCTACAGGGCGTCACATCCCAAACTATAGTGATCCTCACAATCACGGCCATGAGGCCTTCACGTGTCGCAACCCCAGATGAGTGCTCAACACCAAGACAAGCTGGTCGACTGAACGTCAGTCGTGACATAACTTTGATTTTGGGATGCCGATTCTGCTGAGAGTTGCAGCTGTGAGAAGTGAGAATCTGTTAGCTGAGGCCGGGGACAGTTCGGGAACCCACAGGAAAGGAAACGTCTGCTGTTGGAAACCGCTACCAAGCAGCGGCTAGTGAAGACTGAGAAGGCTTTGTGTGTGCTGTAGTTACAGCGATCTCTGGAGTGTGTAACTCAGACTGTAGTAATTTGTAGTTACGAGTTTTCCTAAGAGTTCAACTTCATAATATGCTGAGTAGCCTTTTCCCTCTCATTATTAAGCACCAAACCATGAAGACATATAGCGAAGTTGAGATACAATTCCACTCATTCCTAATCTCAGCGCGAGATGTAAGTGCGTGGTGAGTTGCACTCTCCAGTCCTCTTTACCCCTAGGGGAATGAACGGAGGTATCTTTGGATAGCAGTTTTCGTGGGTACGCAGGAGCCGTCTGGAGAGTGTGGAAAAGAGAAAGACATCTTGCCTCTGCCGGAGTCGAACCCCGATTCCCAGGTCGTCAAGCCCAGAGCCCATAAGTGTGACTGAGGTATATCGGCTTCGTTTTCAATACAATTTCTTTTAATTTATTTGGTTGTTTTTCATAGACTACTCTAGATAACATGATAAGATGAAGTTACAGGAAGAAATGGCACAGAAATGGAACGTACGGGTAATTGAATAGAGGCCCGGATCGCTGGAGCAGGCGGTCGAAGTTGGGTGGCTGGGGCAGTGCTGGGGAGGGGGGCACTCAGCAAGTGTGTCTGCTGCTGCGTTGGATTGAACTGCGGATTGGTCCTCTAATCACACGCTCATTTAGGGGGGATTAACAGATAAACAGTTCAGAAGCGCGAACAATCAACAGCAGAGACACAGCTGGTGCTCCGCAGTGAGGTCTGTTTGTTTTCATACGCAGAGTTTCAACACAACGCGAAGGTGCGTCATTGGTCCCTGCCCTGAGCCGGTTAAATCCAATTCGAATACAACCTAACTAGGCTATGGGCGAACGGTTTATTTCGACCAACAGATGAAAGGCCTAACTAACTCCCTGCAACTGAGCTACTCAGATTCTCACCCTTGTATGTAACCCGGTGGTGGTTCGTTGCCGTGTCCACAAAAGCCTATACCGGTCTCTATCCTGAGGCAGATGAAGCCAGTTCACACCCCACATCCAGTTTCTTTAAGATTTATTTTAATATTGTTATCTATGACTAAGTTTTCCCAATGGTCTCTTTCCCTCTGGTTTTTCTACAAAAGCTTTGTACGTACTTCTGTCTAATGCATGCTACATGCTCTGGTCTTCTTGAAAGAGGAGCGTAATTATTTCTCAGTGTCACTGAGTTCAGTTACCCCCAAATCAACGAGAGTTATGGAACGGAATTGTTTGGAACTCACTTGCCTCTGTTTCCGGAGAGGCGAGAGGCGACTGTCCTGCTGTAGAGATTTGTAAACTTGAGTTGTGACGTCGTGTAGTCTGGTAGACGATCGTAAACTTGAGGTATGACGTCGTGTAGTCTGGTAGACCTTTGTAAACTTGAGGTATGACGTCGTATAGTCGGGTAGACGTTTGTAAACTTGAGGTATGACGTCATGTAGTCTGGTAGACATTCGTAAACTTGAGATGTGACGTCGTGTAGTCTGGTAGACGTTCGTAAACTTGAGGTATGATGTCGTGTTGTCTGGTAGACGTTTGTAAACTTGAAATGTGAAGTCGTGTAGTCTGGTAGACGTCTGTAAACTTGAGGTATGGCGTCGTGTAGTCTGGTAGACGTTCGTAAACTTGAGATATGACGTCGTGTAGTCTGGCAGACGTTTGTAAACTTGATGTATGACGTCGTGTATTATGGTAGACGTTGGTAAAATTGTGATGTGACGCCTTTTAAGCTGGTAGAAATTCGTCCAGACTTCACGGCATCACGTCTCAGAAAGACAGAGCTTCAGATTCACACAACATTGACAACTCAGGGCCCACTGCGTCTTCGCTTCTCTACAGAACACCTTATTCATGGAAATCTTTAGATCGTAGCTCAGTCACTATAGTGACTAGGCTTCGAGATGGACGATTGGAGAATTTAGGTGTCCAGTCCCCCACACAGTGGGTACAAGGCTTTACTTCTCTGGGGGTAAAGCGGTTGGGGCCTAAAGCTGAACACTTACTTTCCTGCATAGGGTTTGTTTCTAGAATTGACGGCGGAGTCTAGTGAAAAATCATCAAAAACAATTCGCATTTATATAGAAAAAAGACAGAGTTGCGTAATAATATATTCGGCACCACTGTATGTTGTCACGATTTAGGGTTGTCACTATAGACGGGGTTTGGATTGGTGAATGGATTTATTGACCACTTCTACACACGGCTGGGAACTACGTACAAACAATTACAGGGCCACCGTTAATCTTCACAATTCACAAATCACCACAGCAACCGCTAAGCCTTTTCCAGTTTGCTGTGTGTTCACCAGCCGTTCCCTGGAAACGGTATCTAACAGTGGAGATTCTTCAGCTTCACGAGCTCAAGTACTCTCTTCATAGACTCCCATGCAGAACTCAACTGAACTCATTGCTCCAACTGTCCTGGTTATAACTTCTCGGCACGGCCAACATAGAAAACACCGTTCTTTTATTGTTGCTTTAGTGTCCGTTACTGCGGGAGCGTGTTTACCTAGCTGTTGTCCAGAAATTGCCGTAGAGCCGACCATAAAGTAAACGCCGTTCATCCATTGTTGCGTGCGTGTATTTTGTGGGAATTACCTAGTAATAGTTTATAGAGCCATTGCTTAGTAACGGATATCTATGCCACAGTACGTTTCCTTGGTTCCTCCACCCTCCTTCATTTCCTTCCAAACGACAGTACATGTAAGCAGGGTATGTCTCGGCCTCAAATTCTGGTGGCAATCACACTATAAAGGTAAGGTTAAGAATAAGTGGATTTAAACCTCCAGTCATCCACAACTAAGAGCAGGATTGAACTTTACCTTTCATGACACTGTTGCAACTTTACTCGCGCCGGAGCTATATTTGCCAGTCAGTTACATCTGTTGCTCTGTGGCTTTCAGTAGCTGACTGTGTAACACTCTATGGATGGATGGATGACACATGAACAATTATTGGGAAAGGTTTGAAAGGAAACTGCTGTGGATACTACATAGGGATTTGCCTGGAGGGACTGAGGGACGGGTCTAGACAAGATTCGAACAGAGCGCCTCCCAAATGCGAACGTACAACGAAACCGAACCTTTCGCGAGAGATGGCAGGGCTTGTACGTTCCTGTTAAAGTAGACTCGCTCTAGATGACTGCGTTGAAGCGAACAGGGCCCGTCAAAAGCTTTGAAGCAAGTGGAAGAGAAGAGGCTGATGTTAAGAGGCTGAGAAACTCGTGTCTCAGGGTCTAATCGCTTTACGTGGAACATGGGGAGGTTTAACACACTGCCGGGAGGCGTTCTGATAGAGCACAGTGTTTCTTGCGCGGATGGAGGAACTTCAGACACCCAACAATATGACATCCTTTGTACATGTGTGTGTCCTTACTGGTCACAGACCAGTCATAATATGCATCTTTGAAACGATACAAAATACAGGCTTCAAGAAGCGTTTCTAAATACTGATACGTGTATTTACGGAAATGACGACAGCTGATGATCGACTATTGTTGGCAGATCCACCTACCGCCAGAATAAGCAACTACTTGCAAGAAACGCATACTGCACTCTAGCGGCTGTCTTTCTTACCATTTTACCCAGTACCACAATGGGTTTATTGCAGTGGTTCCCAAACTTTTTACCTCTGAGCCCCCCTGACAAGAGAAAATACTCTCAGGCCCCCCGCCTGTGTTTTTTTATCAAAATAGAAGTCATGGTATGTTTGACGTTTTATTCAGTTCATTCTATGTTTTTCTACATACTATTTAGCAGTTTTTTTTCTCAAAATTAAAGTATCACAATATTAGGCATACAATATAAATTAGTTTTAACACTTGCAATTAACCAAAATATGTATTGAAATGAAACGATATTTAACTAACAAGTATTTAATTTTTTTCTGCAAAGAAAATCAAACATTTAAATGTCAAAGTTCAGTGTGATGGATGGGCCTGCTTTTGAGAACAAAGTTTATCAAAACGTGGTGTGATATCAGAAATGGCCACTCTAACGTCTTTAGCAATATTTAGCCTTGAACGATACTTTGACTTCATAGCTGCCAAAGCAGAAAAGCCTGTCTCGCGTAAGTAAGTTGTTGCGAAAGGAATCAGGATCTTCAATGCCTTTTCGCTCAAAGTTGGGAATTCCCTGCCAATATGTATCCAGAACTCCAACAAAGACAATTTCTCAAATTTACTTTTTAATGAAGTATCACTAGTGAGATCGATGGGTTGTTCTTGCTCATTTACATTCAGAGATGANTTGCCTCATTCCCTTGAAGTGAAGTGCTGAGAATATTTAGTTTCTCAAATATATCTATGAGGTAAGCCATTTTCAATAAGAAATCCTTGTTGCTGAAACTGTCTGCCAGTGAGTGATATTCCCCACTTAAGAAACAGAACACCTCATGCCTCAGCTTAAACATTCTCTTTAATACCTTGCCTCTTGAAAGCCATCGAGCATCACTAAAAACAACAGAGCGGTGTGTTCGGCACCCATTTCCTCACACAGCATTTTAAAAAGTCTAGACTTCAGAGGATTTCAGAGGATGCGGCTGCTGCCGAACTATCAACGCTGTCTCTGGCATACGCGTTTTGTAATTGCCGGCAAAGAGAATAATTATTAGTTATTTTGAAATTCATGATAATTAAAGCCTGTACTCATCCAAAGTTTTTCTATATGTATTTTTATATTTTGTTACTTTTGTAATTGATTTAGGGCAGTTTTAATTTTTGATCTGTAGGAAAGTATGCTGCGCTCCCCTTTCAAGCCCTTAGCCCCCCTCCCTGGGGGTCGCGGCCCACAGTTTGAGAACCACTGGTTTATTGTATATACAATACATATATGCCTACAGAGATGTATGTGTGGCAGAAGATACAGTTAATTTCTATTTGGAAAATAAAGCTGCTGGGGCGAAATTTAATAGTCAAGTTAAATTTGTCATTTTTGTAGAAAATGCGCCTGTACGCGTACCATATTTCTCGAACGCTCTGTCACGATGTAACAGTTCGAGAGTAGTTGAATGAAGTGTCATAGCATTTGACATCGAAAAGTTTTGCTAATATTCGTGTACACGTTTCAAGTGTGATTATTTGAAAGTGTCCCTCAAGGACAATAGTTATCGGTAGGAGTGGATCACAGTAAAAAAACTGTCACGTGATTGACTATAGTCGGGATTTGGGTTTATTGGGCTATATAAACAACTTGTAACTACAAATAACTACGACAGTCTCACTGTGTTACACACAACAAAGAACGCTGTAGCTACAGAGCAAATGAGAACTTCTCAGTCTTCACTAGACGTTGCTTGGTAGCGGCTTCCAACTGCAGACGTTCCCCTTCCTCTGGGTTCCCAAATTGTCCCCGGCCTCAGCTGAAGTACTGGTTCTTCCATTACTGTGCGTTCTCTCGTTACCAGGAAACAACATGTCCACAGAACTGTTCCCTAGCAACGGCTGTTGTACTGTCGTCCGTTTACACAGCTGCTACTTGGCAATGGGTCTGCATGGCTATTACTTTCAGTGTGACAGACTGTGAGAAGGGCGCGCGAAGCTGCATAATGAGTTCGTAATTAGTACGAGTACTCCTCGCCAAATATGTGTTACTGGCGTGATAGGCTGCGAGGAGCAGGGCGTGTACCGCGCATAAAAACTTTAGGAGGAAAACTTCAAGGAAAGAGACAATTAGGAAGACCTAGGCTTAGATAGGATGACAATATTAAAATGGATCTAAAATAAATATTACGAAGAATATTACTGTCTCAGGATAGCTATGATTGACGAGCTTTTGAGAACACGGTAATGAACCATCGGATTCTGCAAAATGCAGTGAACTTCTTCAGTGTCTGCGAGAGTATTGGCTACTCAAGAAGGACTCAGCTCTATAGAGTTTGTTTCTTCCTACGTAAGGTTCATGTTGGCCTGGATCAGGTTCCATTTTCTTCCATTTTCTGTAATATCGTGAAATCAGAGAGCTCCTCGAGGACCATAACTTGGAAGAAATAAGCACAGTGTGACCAACTGTGATGTTGATAATTACAGCAATTTCCAGTTGAATTTTTAACGACATTTATGCCAATTAAATAACTCTTCTTTCCCTGAAAAATCTGTAAAATATTGGCCTTCTCTCTGTTAGAGAAAAGCTGCTTATTTCTTAACGTGCACTTCCTTGAGCAACGATTTCAAACAGCGTTTTCGGGAGCAGCAGTGTAGGCAACAATGGATCTCGAGCATTCGACCTCTCGAATTGAAAACCACCACAGGCGGTCATAAATTTGAACGACCACGAAGGACCAGAACCACTCACAAAAACTGCCATTTTTACTGCCGTACCTCGTGATATTGAACTCTGGGCCGAGAATTCGTTGGATTTTAGGCTCTTCATTTGATATTGAGCAATAAAAAAGAAGCGATAACAAATACAGAATGTTTCTAAATCCATTGAAACACTTGACTGTCATATATATAATGTTTTAATATTTATCATTTACATTACGCAATATCTGGTTACCATACCAACCATCTGTAGAGGGTTATCATATCGCGTGTACGTAAAATTATATCGTAGGTCACGAACGAGCGAGCAGTATCACGTTCATTCTCCGGTAATTGGTAACATTTTGAGGTGGGCATGTGAAGCGTAGTATGCTATATAAAGGAGACGGTTTATGGCTGATTATTTGTGCTTGTTATTTGTAGGAGATTGCGTCGGCCTCGAAGCATTACTCGATAACATGTAGGACTGGAAATGAATTCGGGAGAAAAGTGGGGAAGTTAATACTATGGAGGATTGTATAGCGACTGGTGAGAGTTCTCGCTAGATTCTCTGCTGTTGTTGCGCTTTTAGCATATATGAACGAAATTAATGAATATTCTACGTCAGGATGATCCAATAGTTTCCACGCCCCTCGCCCCCAAGTAGTGTCTCTCACTCTCTCGCCACTTTCTTTCTCTTCTCTCTCGCTCTCTTAATGTTTCAGATGGATAAATTATAGGTGCGGTTACCCTCACACCAGATTGTCTGTGAAGCAGTTAAGAAGATATTTGCAAACGCGATTGTTATTCTGGGACGGGCTCCCAGTACCAAGTTGTTCAGGGCACTGCACGCAAGTTGAGCCCTTCACGACCCCGCTGGCTTGTCTGCGCAGACTCGGGAGCCTCATAGAAGTCTATTTTTTTATTGCTAGTGGGGTGGGACTAAGTCCCTTGTACTGCGGCCACTTCTGGCCTATTGTACCAGCCCCAGATGATAGGTGAGGGTGATTGTGGAGCAATTGGTGGAATGAAGATTGGCAGGGGAAACCGAAGTACTCGGAGAAAACCTGCCCCAGCGCCACTTTGTCCACCACAAATCCCACTTGACAAGACCGGGGATCGATCCCTGGCCGCCGCGGTGGGAAGCCAGCGACTAACCGCTTGAGCTACGGCGCGGCCTCACCACAGAAGTCTTAACTTCACGAAGTTCCTAGGTGTGTAGCATCTAAACTGCATAATTGTTAAGCAGCAAAAGCGCAATACTAACTCCATGCAGCACAGTCATTTTTGATAAGCTAATGGTTGCTCAGCAATATGCTACAAGCCGGATGGTCTCAGGTTCAAGTCCCGATGAGGTCATGGGATTTTTTCAATTGACCTAATCCTTCCGGCCGCACTATAGCCCTGGGGTCGGCTCAGCCTCTTACAGAAATGAGTACCAGGAATATTCTTGGAATATTCTTGGGGGTAAATGGCGGCCGGCGCGTGGGGCTGACAACCTTACAGCCATCTTTGAGCCGATTGTCTAGATAATGTGGGACCCCCCACATCTCACAACCCCATGGGCCTTCACGGCCTGTTACAGGGATACCTTTACTTCTTTTTTACTTAGTGGTTGCTCAGCCATCCATGAATTTCTCCACCTTTTGTGGAACCTCAAGGTTAATTTCCATGTTCACAACAGCCCACCATTTAGATTCTGTCTACAGCCAGATGAATCGACACATAACCTTTATAACACTATATAGTGGTAACTATATGTACCGCCACTCGCTTTAACATTGAAACCCATACCTTGTACCCACACAATGCATTTATGTGGTTCGTATGGTTCTCACAATAAACAGCGACTGTCTCCCTAAACAGCATTAACCGGTTGGGCTTTGTAGCGGAGACGCAGTGTGTTTCCTGTGAGGTACGGACTGAACTCTGCATTCTGCCCACAGTGTATTTATGTGTTCCGTATGGTTCTCACACTAAACAGCGATTATTTCCCTAAACAGCATTAACCGGTTGGGCTTTGTAGCGGAGACGTAATGTGTTTCCCTGTGAGGTACGAACTGAACTCTGCATTCTGCCCACACAGTGTATTTATGTGTTCCGTATGGTTCTCACAATAAACAGCGATTATTTCCCTAAACAGCATTAACCGGCTGGGCTTTATAGCGGAGACGTAATGTGTTTCCTGTGAGGTACGAACTGAACTCTGCATTCTGCCCACACTGTGTATTTATGTGTTCCGTATGGTTCTCACAATAAACAGCGATTATTTCCCTAAACAGCATTAACCGGTTGGGCTTTGTAGCGGAGACGTAATGTGTTTCCTGTGAGGTACGAACTGAACTCTGCATTCTGCCCACAGTGTATTTATGTGTTCCGTATGGTTCTCACACTAAACAGCGATTATTTCCCTAAACAGCATTAACCGGTTGGGCTTTGTAGCGGAGACGTAATGTGTTTCC
>NW_019719373.1:576896-589488 GCF_002891405.2 Cryptotermes secundus | reverse complement strand
AATTGACATTAATTTAGCGTTGGTAATTTATAAATCACTCCTCCGTTCCATATTGTCATATGCCTCCCCCGCGTGGGGCTATGCTGCCAACACTCACATAAATAAATTACAGACATTTCAAAATAAAGTCCTCAGGATAATAACAAAATTGCCGAGGGTAACACCAATTACAACCTTACATGAACAGACGGGAATGTCATCAATAAAAAGTCATTTCAAGAGGTTAGCGAGGACATTGTACCAGAAATCGGTAACCAGCGAAAACAGTCAGATTCAGGCACTAGGACACTACGATCCCACTGGTGATAAACATCTGCGTCCCTTATCCCTGCTTGCAAGATAATCAGCTCTAAGATCTCTTTACAGGTAACCGGATGATTGCAACTCCCCAAACGTCCAGTACGCCCGCGGCCACATCGACCAATCACCACACCTATGCTGGACAAGAAAAGAAGATGTGATTAAAAAAAGAGAATTGTAATCATAAAATCCTGTCATTGGATGAGCAACAACCCTTTGCCCCTCCACAACAGTGATTTAAATTTATCAGTACTTGAACAGTTACAACCCTTTACAAATGTGATACACAAATGTTTGCTGCTCATCCAAAGTATACAAAAGAGAAAAAAAATCTGTAGAAACACATGTGTAAACTTTTAAAATAAAGCAACAGGACAGACAGGGTCTAATGTTAGGGTTCACGTATTTAAGCCGGACTGCTGGCTAGAAGTCAGTTTGTATCCGGAAGGTCCTGAGACCGACCAGCTCGACCAAGGTTTTCCGTGGTTTTCCTCGGTACTAGAGCAAATGCTGAGTTGGTACCCAAATTCCACGTTGCACTGCATGCCTCACATGCAGCCCTCCCATTGTTAACATCAAAATTTCGCCTTAATATAGCCCTCCCAACGTTAGCAAAAACAAACAAACAAACAAAAAATCCGATCATATGCTCTATCTTTACCAGAAGGACAAGCGGGCACTGCCTGGGAACCTTCAAAATCGGAGATATAGTTTCTTCCCCCCCACCCCAATGTAGTGTCTCTCACTACCACCACCACTTCTTCTCTCTCTCTCTCAGAAAAATTTGTAGGCTTGCCTAGCGGGCACTGCCTGAGAACGTTCAAAATCGGAGATATAGTTTCTTACTCCCCCCCCCCACAATGTAGTGTCCCACTGTCACCCCACTTCTTCTATTCAACCAGAAATGTAGGCTTACCATTAGTTTGGCATGAGAAAAAAATAAAAATCTTCAGAGCGGCAAACCTTCTGCCTTGTATTCGGGACATGCTCTTTTCGAATCTCAGTCAGTACACCGATTATCCTGACTAAGGATTTTCGTGGTTTTTCTGAGACCTACCAGGCAAATGCCGGGATTCTACTTCCATTAGGCGACTACCACTTCCTTCTACATCATTTCCAATTCATCTTTCATTATCACCCAGTAATTCGACGCTACTAGAAACCGTGATTATAACACAGTGAACGCCTTTGGATTCCAAGAATCACAGTGACATCAGCACCATTTGCATTGCTCCGTCTTTTCTATGGGTTACTTAACGACGCGGTCAGCATCTTGACTATACAGCATCGAATGTTAGGATGATTGGTGATGATGATTTGGGGGGGGGGATTAGTAGCGAAATGGAATTACAGTAAACCCTCCCTAATCCAGTTACAGTTAATCCGGGTGTCGGAAAGCCCCGATCAGAATATGAAAAATTCTGTTCACAGTTGAGTACATTAAAACGATACATGGGATTTAGGAGCAAGAGGGATTAGAGCAAGAGGATTTTCAGACTGTGCTGAGGGCAGCTGGAGAGACTGAACTCACGGAACAAAATATGCAAGATTTGCTTCAGCTGGATGAAGGAGACCCTAGATTTCAGCTTGTTATTCTTCTTAAATAAAGGCTCTGCAGTGATATATTTTATTTATTTTCATCACCACTATTTACATCATTATATTTTTATTTATTTCTTTGTAAGGTTCTTTTTTTGTGTGTTTTAGGTTTATCTTTTGCTTTATTAATTCGGATGACCTTCCCTCCCAATTAATCCGGATTATCAAGGGTTTACTGTATTATCTCGACATTGTCCTAGAGAGTCTGTTTTAAACCAAGAAAGATTTCAGTCAAGAAACCCCGTATTACAAAGTAGATAACTTTCAGTCCAGTATGACATACAGGTTTTACAACACTTCAGTCTTTATTCGCCTTACATGTTTCGATTCAAAAGAATCATCTTCAGAGGCGCACCACTACGAGCAGGAAACACTGTCACATAAGATGTTTTAACATTATGCACTTAGGTTATGAATAGTGCTCACTATATCACAGTTTGCCCTCTGCAGCCACGTTGACGTGTAGATTTTCGTATGATGTTTTGTTTAGGCGTATTTGCTGGGTATTCGATTGGGGTTTCCCACTGCACGCAATGTGATGTTCACTTTTCCATAAAATAGCTTCCCTATGTATTTAAAATTGTATTAAAAATCTTTTGTATGTAAAAAATTAGTTATTATGTTAAAATCGTGAACCAGCATTGGGTTATGTTGTTTTTTCTTCCGGATGGTAGAAGATGTCGATTATTTCTCTTGGTTGTATGTTCTTATTGTTAGTTGTGTAGTTTACGTGCGTGTTGTACCATCCGGAAGAAAAACAACATGACCCAATGCTGGTTCACGATTTTAACATAATAACTAATTTTTTACATACAAAAGATTTTTAATACAATTTTAAATAGGTAGGGAAGCTATTTTATGGAAAAGTGCAGTGGGAAACCCCAATCGAATACCCAGCAAATACGCTTAAACGAAACATCACACGTAAATCTACACGTCAACGTGGCTGCATAGGGCAAACTGTGATATAGTGAGCACTATTCATAACCTAGGTGCATAATGTTGAAACATCTTATGTGACAGTGTTTCCTGCTCGTAGTGGTGCGCCTCTGAAGATGATTCTTTTGAATCGAAACATGTAAGGCGAATAAAGACTGAAGTGTTGTAAAACCTGTATGTCATACTGGGCTGGAAGTTATCTACTTTGTAACTGATAGTGTGACGGACCAGAATGAGACAAATCAAACCCCGTATTGCCGGCAACAATTCGAACAGAGCGTATACCAGGGTGTTACCGCCACGCCAACCTACTCTGTGCGCCCTTTCCTGAGTCTGTCTTTGCAGAAGTATGTAAAAAATTTTGTTAAGCCCTTATATCTTGGGTTTATATCCCGGTTTCAGTCTGCTAACTTCAGCCTATACATCTTAATGACACGTGACTAGCTTTACAACGGCTTCGCATGTTTCGATTGGATACAGCAAGGTTTTAATTTTAATGAGAATTTCCTCCCGTGATGAATTTTCCTGGTGATTTATCCCATTCCCGTAATTAACATAGTGTCCCAAATAGCCCATCCTATTTATGTGATGCCGTCTGCCATACGGGCTGCTGGAGAACAAGTGAAACCACACAGCTCGGGTTGCCATGGTTACGAGTATTGTCGAATGCAACTGCAAAAGTTTTGAACCCGGATAGCAGATAATCTGGTTCGCAAATTTAGTTTTTTTTTTTTTGCCTCTTTTATAAACGCTGGAGTGCGTCCAAACAGCCCTCTTCGAAAGTGGGGCAGCCAAACCGAACCGAACCCGGGGCTGTTATAAATTTCTGGATTATGACTCAGATACTGTTAGTGAGGTCATATGCAACTGACTTCTCTTTGAGGGAAACTTTTTTCTAAGCCGTTCTGTAATCATATGCAATACGTCATATATATATATATATATTTCATCATCCTGTTGCAATTGTTTAACTTAACGTCGGTTATGTATCGTCCGTCAATATTGCAACACTTGTTTATTCATTACTTGATTTTAATTTTAGTTTAACATTATACACTTTGACACTACATGTTTCGGCCCCAAACGGCCATCTTGAGGTGTCTTGACATGTTACAAATACTTTATTAAATTATGTTAAAACTGCTACACTGTCTTAGTTAGTATTAAAATTATAAGTATTGTTTCTATTATACCCCCTTTATTTTGGTGCATTTTATTTCACCTCACACAGGGTGTCGTCCATTTTCATAAATGTATGTCTGTCCGGGGTGTCTCGGCAGCTTGCCCCTCACGTTCGTTGCCTACTTTTCAGTTATGCCTGCCATGCCCCTGGTTTGCGTGTTTCCTCCACAACGTGTGGTGTTGTCTTTACTAGTCTTCACTACGTCGTATATATAACGGACTGTGAGGAGTACAAGGTAGCGTAGTTGGTTGAAGCACTATGCTACAAGCCGGAAGGTCGCGGGTTCGATTCCCCAATGAAGTCATTGGATTTTTCAATTTACATAATCCTTCCAGCCATACTGTGGCCCTGTGGTTGACTTAACCTCTAACAGTACATAAGGACTATGACCGCAAGAGTTCAGTTGAAAAAGAAATGCCTGTGGTCGTGAGTCTCAAAGGGCTTGACTCCAAGACTTAACTGATTCGCTGTAAACCGCAGGTTCTAAAGTAACTTTGAATTTGACTAAGTTGATAATTGAAAGTCAGTTGAAGGTTGGCAGTACAGTTGAGCTCGGCTATAATCTGTGGATAATTTGTCAGATGAGGCAACTGACAAGATTTATGCACGGACAGGCATGACAAGAGGACCTGAGCGCTGGAAGCTGAAGAATCTCCACTGTTAGAAACCGTTGTCAGGGAACGGCTGTTGAAGTCACAGCAGGCTGGGTAAATGATTAGCGGCTGCTATTGTGATTTGTGAAGTGTGGAGTTCAGCGATAGCGCTGCAATTAGTTGTAGTTTCGAGATCTGTGTACAAGTGGTCAATAAATCAAATATGCAATTCATACCCCGTCTAAAACGTGACAATGTAGAAATCTATGGACTTAATCTTAACCATTATTTTGTATGGTTGTGAAATTTGGACTCTCACGTTAAATGAAGAATATAGGTTGGGGCGTTAGGGTTAAAATCTTATTGAATTGTGACCCAGTGTAGTTTGGTAGATGTGTACCAACATTTGAGGAAGCTGCTGCCTCCATCTTGAGGGTTCCATACGTTGGTACCTCTCTGCCAGACTGCAGGCCGTCACATCTCAGAGGATAACATTCTTTGTAGGCTTCACCCTGAGAACCTCAAATCCAATGGAGGGGCAACTTAACTGACTTAACACCAATTCAAAAGCGCAATATAAAATTCAAATATATTTGAGTTAGTAAAACGTTTGAGCGCTAATAATGGGGCATGTGATTGTGGTGTATGCGGTGATTGGTACTGAGATTCTCACACATTCAGAGAGTAACTGGAGACAGATCACAGGGTCCACACCTTTGTTTGATCTCTCTTATCAATTCAACAGAATGTCACGTCCTAATAGCCAACAGAGCTCCTCCTATTGTTTGACCTTTGTACACCGTACGACCCGATAATTGCATCCTCTCATCACCACGGAAACTGATCGTATCTCTCTCTCTCTCTCTCTACATAAACATTTTTGTAACCGTGGCATTTATCATCGTCACTACGCAACAGATTATGGAACGCTAACAGGTTGCATGCATGTAAGTTGTGTAGTAGGTCACGACTGTTCGAGCAGCCTTTGTGTATCGTGTCTATCCTGTGGATGTAGATAATATTTTATGTATGAAGTATACAATATTAAAAAAGAGTCAAATCTATTCCTGTGACAGGCCTTTGAAGCCCACACAGCTGAGACGTTGAGGATCCCACTTTTTCTAGTCAGTCGGCTCACAGATGGCGGTGAGGTTAGCCTTACGCGCCGGCCGCCCTTTACCCCCAGGAAGATTCCTCGTACTCATTTCTGTTAGAGGCTGAGTCGACCCCAGGGCCATAGTGTGGCTGGAAGGATTAGGTCAATTGAAAATATCCACCTCAACGAGATTCGATCCCGCGACCTTCTAGCTTATAGCATAGTGCCTCAACCAACTGCGCTACTGCGTGCCCCCTTAAGAAAAGGACGGTTTGCAATTAACCATTTGTGAGTGTTATTCGTGGCAGGTGGTGTATTATTCTATAACTTGCAGGGTTGGAAAGAAATAAGGAAAGGCAGGGAAAGTCAATAATACCAAACCTTGTATAACAAATGACGAGACCTCCCGTTGAATATTCAGAGGCTCTTAAGACTAGCGCTCATTTATTTTCATCACTTCCGTTCCTCGTTCTACGAGTACACACAGGCCTGTGCCTGTCACAAGGCTTTTGTGAACAGAATTTCATCTTATGAGGGTTCAAATTTTCACAGCGTTTACTATGGAGAGTACTACGTTCTTGGATGTTAGACTGTGTAGTCTAGCAGTTCACCGACGTTTCGAAAGAATTTTACATTATTTTACGTTAAAGAGCGTATAATATTTCAGTTCCTACCTCACAGGAAACATTCATCCCCGTCAGGGACGAGGTAGGGTTGTTGGTTGAGGCGCTATGCTGCAAGCCGGAAGCTCATGGCCTCGATTTCCGACGAGGTCATTGGATTTTTCAATTGACCTAAACCTTCCAGCCGCACTACGGCCCTGGGGTAAACTTAACCTCTAACAGAAATAAGTAATAGGAATTAATTAAATAATTTTCCTGGGGAGTAAAGGGCGTCCAGCTCGTAAGGCTGACAACCTCACCGTCATCTCTGAGCCTCAACGTCTCACAACCCTATGAGCCTCCACGGCCTGTTACAGGGATAGCCTCACTTTCTAATGGTTAATACTGATTAGGGAAATAATCGCTGTTTATTGTGAGAACCATACGGAACACACAAATACACTGTGTGGGCAGAATGCAGAGTTCAGTCCGTACCTCACAGGAAACACACTACGTCTCCACAACAAAGCCCAACCGGTTAATGCTGTTTAGGGAAACAATCGCTGTTTATTGTGAGAACTATACGGAACACAGAAGTACACTGTGTGGGCAGAATGCAGAGTTTAGTCCGTACCTCACAGGAACCACATTACGTCTCCGTTACAAAGCCCAACCGGTTAATGCAGTTTAGGGAAACAATCGCTGTTTATTGTGAGAACCATACGGAACACACAAATGCGCTTGTGGGCAGAGCAGATGGTACATATTGCTGCTGAACCTACCTTGCAGAACGTAGCAGCAGACAGCGCTCTAGTTTCAGTAACTGCATCAGGTGGCCATTACTCACAAATTGCCGGATGACACATGTCCGTTTGCAATGAATATGGCCGCCAACACCCTACACGTGCGCCTGTGGATTGCCATGTCACCGACAGGCGTGTGGCCGTTTGTGGGGGCAGATCACGTTACGAGAGCTCACACAAGTTTCGTTGCTGAGCTCTGTGGAATGAGATGAAACGCGTTTCCACCGTTCTGCTCCGTAGTCAGCAACTCGATACAGTTTCAGTGTTTATCTGTGACGTCAGAAGCTGTGCATCATGTTGCATACTCGGACCGTCCATGGTTCAAACCCTTGACCAAATATCCGCTGTCCTGTCTGCGTAGTTTTCCTTGGTTGAGGGGCTATGCTACAAGCCGGAAGGTCGCTGGTTCAAGTCCCGATGAGGTCATTGGATTTTTTTCAATTGACCTAATCCTTCCACCGCACTAGGCCCTGGGGTTTACTCAGCCTCTAAGAGAAATGAGTACCAGGAATTAATTAAATAATTTCCCTGGGGAGTAAAGCGCGGCTGGCGCTTAAGGCTGACAACCTTACCGCCATCTTTGAGCCGATTGTCTAGATACTGTGGGACCCTCAGGGTCTCATAATCCTATGGGCCTTCACGGCCTCTTACAGGGATAGCTTTACTTTACTTTTTTACTTTTAACTTCAGGAATTTGTCGGGATAGTAGTGAGATTGGAACCATAACCGCGTCCTTTCAAATTCTCGCAAATTTATTATTCACTGATCATCCTACCATCCGACTCAGAGTCCGAGCTACTGACAGCGTCGTTAAATAAACAATATAGATCTGCCTATATATATGGACGGCTCAGGCGGTAAGCGGAATCTCGGGTTCGGTGCCTGGTGACATGTTAGATTCGTGAGTGGCTCTCCACGGGTGTCTTCGATTTTCCCCAGTCAGTCATAATTACACCATTGTCGCATACTCGTCCGCCAACCCCCCTGAGATGTGAGATTGCCCTGACCAGGCGGCACATTTTCACATCCGCTGTCGTTAAGTTGGGGACTTCATCTTTAATCTGACAGGAACTTAACTACACGGCGTCACATCTTCTATTACTATGATGGAGGAAAGTTCCTTCTATACGTTGGTGCAAAACTACAAGGCGTCGCATCCCACGAACAGTAATGTAAACTGTCCTATATCGGAAGAGATGATCTGAACGTGTAGAATGAACAGAGACAGGCATTGTTGTGGTGAGAGTTTTGTGATAAGTCCTTTGGTCAAAGTAGAACAGGGAGACCCAGGGACAATTCATGAATGATTTCGTGGAATATGATTTGTACTCTTCAGGAAAAAAGTGGCTATATACATGGAAACTGTAAAGAAGGGGGAGAAGGGGAGATTAGCCAAGAGTCTGGCCCCTTTCCCTGGGACTTTCTGTGGAAAGGAATCTAAATTGAAAAGCAGAATAAATATCACGATGAAAAACTTCAAAACCTTTAAGAAAAATAATTTTTCTCTCCGAATCATAGTAGCGTAACCAACAGACACGGCCTTATTCCGCTTAAATGCAACTTTGCGAGCAGATCTTCTGGGGCTGTCACCCTTAGAAAATATTGTCACATGCTGGAGTTAATGTAGAAAGGGTTTGGATAGGTAATTTAATTTATTGAACAATTCGAGATCGTAAATACAAGTAACTATAGCGCTATCGCTGCCGGTCACGGTAGCCGAGCCGTCTAAGGCATGCACTGTCTTCGATTGCTCGGAAGCCGGGATCGTGGGTTCGAATCCCACTCAGGGCATGGATGTTTGTGTGCGTTTTTCTGTTTGTCTACAGGTAGAGGCCTTGCGACGAGCTGATCACTCGCCCAAGGAGTCCTACCGCATGTGTAAGATCTAGAAAAACCGAAGTGAACGGAGTTCATGGAGGTAGGCCTAGACCCACTGGGGCTGTAGTGCCAAGAAAAAAAATAGCGCTATCGCTAATTCACATACTATCTATAATTCACTACAGCACGTACTAAATTTTTTCAGTCTGTTGTCTTCACCAGCCGTTGCCGAGTGACGGATCAAACAATGTCCTCTGCTTCCGTGCTCACGCTCTTACCGGCTGACGACTATCCCACAGCTGACTCAACAATTCAATCCACTACAGTAACTCAACTTACAGTCCGAGTCAGAGTCAGATTTGCTTTACATCTGGCGGTTTACGGTCAAGTAGTTCGTCTTGGCGCCAAGTCCTTTGCGGCTCACGACCAGAGATTTCTCTTTTCAGCTGAACATTTGCAGTCATAGTCCTTACGTACGAGTAAAATCCTCTCTCACGAGAGGATGAGTCTGTTGTTTAAAATTGATGCTGGTCCTCGTCTGCGCAGTTATTCTCAGGTCCGAGTCCTGCGGGACTCGTAACCATATTTTCCTGTCTCAGATTCGAGACTCCCCCCAACCTTGAGGGCTAGGGCCCCCTATTTAATCCCCCAGGAACAGAATGGTCCAGTTATACTCCCAGACATCGGGTTCCCTTTTCGTCGCCTCCTACGACTCTCCCAACAGTTCTTCAATTGTTACGTCACGTAGGTCTCGCACGAACCGCGTAGATAACACCGCTTCCCGCAGCTCTCCCATTGTTGTGTTACGTCACCGCGGACGTGAATTGTTCCTCTGTTGTATGTGCAATCATTGTTAGCCTGATAAGTTGTTTACTGTGCCGTAACCTAGTAACGGCTCCTTATATGCTACAATATTCTGGAGGCTCTAATTTCTATATATTACAGTGCATTGAAATGAAATACACGTGTGTCGGGTGTTCACAGAATATGTTCACTGTAACGAAATATTTTATTTTCGCAACCAGATACGTAAGTGATTGAAATTAGGCATGAAATGACTGCACGCTCTCGGAACTGGCGTCAGTAAATCATAATTTGAATGTTCATGGCTTCGAACACGCGAATCTCGAATTTATATAGCGTGAAGACTGCCATACCGGCTTCATGAAATGAATGAATAATTGCTGTAACTCGCCCAACTCGGTCTACTTCTTTGTCAATAATTTACATGTGATAAAGAGTCATTTCCCATCTCATTAAAAAAAAAAAGTATATATACATATATACATATGCACTAAACCCTCGATAATCCGGTTACAGTTACTCCGGATGTCGGACAATCCGGGTCGAAATATGAAAAATGCTGTTCACAGTTGAGTACCCACATTGAGAGGCACATGACATTTAGGAAGGCAGACGAGTTAATTGTCTGTTCAGACAAAACTTGGGACAGTTTCTTCCGGCCTGCATTGTTACGTTCAGAAACAAGTACAACTTCTGAGTCTTCTATCAATGAGATACCTGTTGCTTTTTATTGTTTTTTAAATGAAAACTCTACAATGATATTTTGTTATTTGCACCAGCACTACTTATATAATTACATTTATTTGTATTATAAGTTTTTTATCTTTTAGGGCTACTTTTGTGTTATTAAACCGGATAATCTCTTAATCCAGTTCACCTCACCCACAATACTCCGGATTAGAGAGGTTTTACTATACACGTTGGCAAAGATCTGTCTGTTTCCGATGACTCAGGTTTAAGCTGGAAAGTAAAAGCCACTTTCTTTATAATTTAGGAGTAAAATTATTCTCCTTCCGCCAACCGAATAGACTCAGCCATTTTCTACGTTATCGACAGAACAAGATGGATGACTGCGTTCCAATGGACAAAGTTTCAGCGCACGAGGAGGCGGAGAGGAGTAACTTGCAGGTTTCCGGAGCGTTACATGCGGGTATATTGAAAACCTGCAAATAGACACGCTCCACTAATAGTACGTGTATTTCAATTTAGGATACTCAACTTAATGTATCGTGGCACAGTAAAATCAATATGACACATGAAAGCTGAAGTCCTCAGTACGGTAACTATGAAGATTATTGTCTCTGGGATGTGATACCGTGCTGTTTGGTATAGTTGGTCTAAGACAAGCTTGTGAGTACTACGTAATAGGTATATAGGAAGTATTACCAATAGCAATAATCGCGCTTGTTGAACGAGATTGAACGATTGTGGTTTCCATCGCGTGCTGAAAACAGAAACTAGTAACTATACAATGGTGACGTAACGATTTACATCACTATCCGATGATGCAACCGTCAGACATGTGTTAGACGCAAAGGTTTCGGAGGAATGTGCTCCTTACACCTTCACTCAGAAGAAGAATAGGAAGCTGATAGGTTGCTCCGAAACGTCGGTATTGTAACATGTAGACCCATTGTCAAGTAACAGCTACGTAAACACGCAATAACACAACAACCATTGCTAGGGAACAGCTCTGTGGACACGTTTCCTTCGGCAACGAGAGAACACACAGTAATAGAACAGAGGTTTTCTGTGCGGTCCGTTCCGGGGCTATATAACAAGGACTAGTAGATCAGGGTCCCATGTGGAGACGGATTCGCGTACCTCCACCGTAGCCCTGCGAGTCGTAGGAGGAGACGAAAAGGGAACCCAGTGCCTGGGGTATAACGGGACCATCCAGTTTTGTGCGGACCTGACGGGGACTTGACCATCCAGCGGCTGACTTTCAACGGACTATTCGGTGTTATATCCCAGAAGATAGTGCTCTGTTTATAGTACGTCTGGAATCAGACCTACAGTCTGAGAGACCAAGTTTTAAGTGTTTGAAATTAATCATACTTAATATCATTTCATGTCAGTTTACGATACTTTTATGTTAATGTTGCCTAGCAACGCCAGCGCTGCGAAAGGCGTGATGCTTTTGTTCCATCCTCAAGTGGCGCTCCGTCTCAGGTTCGCCCGTTTCGAGAGCTCTTCAGTTGAGAAACCTCGGCCGGCCATCTGAAGAGCTTGTCCCCCTCCGCCGCGAGAAGGTCTGCTCGCATTTCCAAGCGAACGTTTAGCATTCTGATCGCCAGAGTTTCTGTCAGAAGACAAATGGAAACCTCGGCCAATAATTGGGAAACATTTTAATTGAATGAACCTTCTCAAGACAACACTGAAACAGATGCCTAATGGATTATAGCTCGGCGGTTTTATATAAATCCTCACTAATTCGGTTAAAGATAATCCGGATGTCGGGTAATCATTACACTTTCCATTTATTTCTGTTCTTTTTTTTTTTTTCTTTCAGGGTTACTTTTACTTCACTAATTCAGATTTCTGCTTAATCCGGATGACTTCTACCTCCCAGATTAATCCGGATTGCCGAGGGTTCAATATATATATATATATATTGTAACATGTCGCTACGTGGCGACTCAGGCCACAGGTGCGTGGCGGTAACGAAGCGCTCCCTCCCACTCCCCTCCGCGGCGACGTCACGCGGTGACGTAACGCGCCACGCTAACGTAACCGTAATCAACGTCCTACTGTGACGTGGCACTCATTACGCCACAGGCAAGCACTGCAGCTATATAAGTGGATGCACAGTGCGTATCGATCAGTTCGAGTTCGAGTTCCAGTGTGGCTACCGC
>NW_019719373.1:572815-576611 GCF_002891405.2 Cryptotermes secundus | reverse complement strand
GACGGGAGTTGGCCAGGTGGCTAGATTTATTGACCACTTATACCCTCACGACTCTTGACTACACTTTACATATCACAGACTAGAGTCCTTAGTCTATTGTAGTCTCCACTAGCCCTTTCCCGGTAATGGATTTAACACAGGAATTAGAACAGTCTCACTGTACCTACAGCACACACAAAGCCTCTTCTTCACAGGCTGAATTTCAAGTCTCAACTGAACTCGTTGCCATTTCTTCTCAATCATCTTCGACCACAGTCTCAAGACACTCCTTCATTTCTGATTCTGCTGGCCTTGCATCCTCGCTATAAAACATCGGGGCGTACCCAACAGGAAACACCACTTCGTAATAGTTCATCTGTTGATATAAAAGTGTCTTTACCTCCCGTTGCGTGTTCATTCTGTTTTATCTGTTTAACAAGCCGTTGCCTGGCAATGAAAGTCTACGCAGGCTCTGCAATTCCGGCTTTCAGGCGTCATGTCACAATATTCAAAGGCACATGTGAAACGTAGCCTCATTTTGTAGGCAAAGTTGTTCAATCCGGTAGAGTTTGACCGATGTTTCGGAGGAACTAATTACCTCCACTATCAGGTTCAAAGAATAACCTAAGCGAGTAGCGAGCAAGAAGCAGGCAGTAAGCAGTGTTGGTTACTTCCTTAGCTTATTATTCGACCCTGAAAATGGAGGAACTACGATTTCTCGAAAAGTCGATGAATTGTTGCACTACATATCGTTACGTCATAAAAGATAGTATCCTTCATGGTCACTGCTACGACAACCTGAAATCCAACAGCAATGTTTCACCTAAACAACATTAACCAATCGATCTTTGTCACGGAGACGTAATGTGTTTCCTGTGAGGTATGAACTGAGTTGTAGTGTCATTGAACTTCAGCATTCAGTTTCATCAAAATTAAACATATCTGCTGTTAAAGTCACCAAATTACTTTCCCAAAGTATGAATTCGACTTTTGGGCACGCGGTGGCGTAGTTTGTTGAGGCAATATGCTACAAATTGGAAGGTTGCGGGTTCGATACCCGATGAAGCCACTGAATTTTTCATTGACCTAATTCTTCCAGCCGCACTATGGTCCTGTGGTCGACTCAGTCTCTAACAGAAATGAGTGCCAGCCATCTTCCTAGGAGTAAATGGCCGGCGCGTAAGACTGAAAACCTCACCGCCATATGTGAACCGATTGTCTAGAAGATGTGGAAGCCTCGACGCCTCACAAACCTGTGGGCCTCCACGGCATGTTACAAGTATAGCTTTAGGAATTCGATATTAATTCCGAAAATGAAATCTCCCTCACTGTCGGTCAGGCTTCGAAAGGAAGACAGATTTTGTCCTGATGTGATGAAACAATACAGTAAAACTTGGTTATAGCAACATCGGTTTCTGCGACACCTTGTCTATTGCGTCAAATATTCAATGGTACGAACTAATTCCTCATAAAGCAACTGTTTTTATACCTTGCTTAGTACGACATGCACAAATGCATCAACCTCGTATGTAACGTCATTTTCATTCCTGAATTTCTCTGATATCGTGGGAAAGTTCGATGTGTCTGCCCACCCTCACTTTCTCTACTTGCTGACTTGACTGTCCTGGAAGAATACGACCACGGGCTGCAAGAGGAGCGTGGTTTTTATGCGAAAACCAGGTTGTGGGGTGGGACTGCGTGAATAGTGCAAGAGGACGCGGCAGGTTGTTAACTGCATTCCTTTCCTAGAATCTCGTCTAACAGGACCTCACATTTGGGCAATTCCACGTTAATGTTACGTTAGTCTGTACTTAACTACGTATTTCACTAAAAAATGCAACATTTTAACTCGGATTTTGGTAGATTTTTACGTGACTAACATAAGGCTACTGTGGAAGTGCCCATTTCGGTTACAACGACATTCGTTTATAACGACACTAGTTTTGGGTCCCTTTGATGACGTTATAACCAAGTTTTACTGTATATCAAAGTGACACAAATAAGTAAATAACATTATTCGCGTCTTCTGTTTGGCTAAAAGCCCGGGAAAGATATTCATATGGGACCCAGTACTGATGCCTGATGGCAGTTGTACTGACACTTCCTGCTGTCTCCCTTCAGGCTTCAAAATGTTACTACACGTCCCTTGCACCTTGCTGCTAAATGCAACAGATTTTAGTTAAGTGTACATTAGCGCTAGAGTGCTATGCTTAAAGCACGTCTGTGGCGGTGTGGACATAGTTAAGTCATTGTTCATGTTAGTGGCACTTACGTGTACAGAAGCGAGGTTCATCCGATGAATCCCCACAATCATTAGCCGCGTCACAGTAACGGTTGAGAGGCACACAGCGACCGTTATTGCAGGGGAACTCGGAGCGGCGGCAGGTTGGCGTGGAGGTAGTGACCAGCACGATGGTCAGGACAGCAACCAACAGAGTGACCATTCTCACCGTCAGACCTGGAACAAGAGACCTCAGTACAGAACTCACCCAGATTCTCAATTTAATGTGTGGTTCATTTGGATAGACTCCGACAAGCGGATGTCGGATGTCAGATAGGATGAGGTCATTTGAAGTACCATGCCAGAATTTACCTGGAAGACTGAGTAACACCATGAAACACTTCAGAATAACCTTTGTCCCTGCCGAAAATTCGAACCGGACACCTTGCCGAATTGAAGTCAGAAGCTGAGCCATCTCCTCCGGCCACTCGTTTAACCAACGAAATTCAAGTTTACGCATATAATTAAAATAAATGGTAATGAGGATTTGAATGACACGCACAAACACTACAATGATGTTTGCACAGTGCTTTAACACGAGTGGCTACCGTACATATTTGTAAAAGATTATAAGGGTATGAAGAAAGCATCTTACATCTTACATCAAATCTTACATTATAAGGGTAAATTTCGTAACTGCAGAAGATCCTGCGACCGGTCAACTATCTCAAAGTTTCCCGTGGTTTTCTTCAATCCAAGAGCAAATGATGAGTTGGTACTCAAATTCCCGCATTGCACTGCTTGCTTCACACGCAGCCCTTCTAACTTCATATAAAAATTAATTCTGATCATGTACATTACTTCTAACAGAAGGACGAGTGGGCACTGCCTGGGAACCTTCAAATGTAGTGTATCTCATTACCTCTCCACTTCATTTCTCTCTCTCTCTTGTTACAATTGCTAGGTGTCAGTGTCAGTGGCTGAGTCCATGGAGCGAAGCCTCCTTTTGAGAATTTCACCTCATCAGAAAGTTTTCTGCCGTTTATAAAATGCGAAGGTTCATTACCATGTTCACAAAAACTGACCACTTGAATCCCTCTTGAGCTAGATGAATTCAGACTTTACCGTCACGCACTGTATATTTAGGTTCAATTTTAATATTACCTTCATGGTTTTCAGATTAACATAACATTTCTTAATCTATTCCATGCATGCTACATGCCCTGCACATCTCATCCTCCTTGATCTGATCACCCTAACAATAATTTTGGTACAGTGTACCTTTCTAAGACCGCCTCTGTGGTCTAGTGGTCAGAGTTCATGGCTACACATCCGGAGGTCCCGGGTTCTATTCCTGGCGCTACCAGATTTTCTGAGAAGTAGGGGGTCTGAGATGGGGTCCACTCAGCTTCGTGAGGATAATTGAGGAGCTATTTCAGGGAAATAGCGGCTGCGATCTAGAAAACCGAGATTAATGGCCATGGGGATCCGTTGCGTTGACCGCGTGACACCCTCTATCTGCAAAAGTTGGCACTAACTTCGCCGACACGATCGATCGGTATAGTTCGCTTGTGGACTACAGGCCACAGAGTAAGT
>NW_019719373.1:563066-572781 GCF_002891405.2 Cryptotermes secundus | reverse complement strand
CCCGTCTTCTCCTTACTTCCTCCGTGTTTATTTCTGACCACTCTGTTTTCCTCCTCCTTCAGTCCACATTGCACTCCTAAGGCTAAGACGAGAGACTAAGTTTGAAACCCATGGACAATTATAATTTTAAATATCTGAAGAGGTTAAACTTATCAAAATTCATGACATACCATACTAGTTCGTAAGGGATCAGGCGGTAGCGTAGTTGGTTTGAGCACTACGCTACATGCCGAAAGGTCGCGGGTTCACTCATCGATGAGGTAACGGATTTTTAAATTGACCTATTTCTTCCAGCCGCACTATGCCCCTGGGGTCGACTCAACCTCTTAGCAGAAATGAGTACCAAGCATCTTCCTTGGGCCAAGGATGGCCGGCGCGTAAACTAATAACCTTAACTCCATCTGCGAGCCGATTGTATAGAAACTGTGAAAGCCTCGACTGTCTAGAAATTGTGAGAGCCTCGACGTCTCACAACCTTATGTGCCTCCACGGCCTGTTACAGGGATAGGTTCGTAGGACAGCCTGAATTCGCAATGAAATTAGACTTGGCCCAAGATTAATTCCGAACAGTACACTGTAGATGCCACCGTGATGTAAGCCATTCAATTGTCGTCTTGTTTCAGGCATTAAAACCAGATGTCTCTGTGCGTATTCGAAGTTCTCACAGTGGTGTTTATGAAGATCATTGTCATCTGGAATGTGATTCCGTGTAGTCTGGTAGACAGTTATTATCGTTTCACATTAAGAGTTGCACCCATCCTGAAAATGGGGGCAGAAGATCTCTCTGTAATGTTGGTAGCAATCTGACTTCATGGCGACACATCCAGCAGGACCATAATCTCCAGTGTTGTGTCCCTAGGGGACTCAACCTCCATTACTGTCGTGTTGACCAAAGTTTTGACGTTCTCACGACCATGAATGTGTGTGTGACATCACGTAGGTCGTGTTATTTCAGTCCCGCTCCTACTACCTCCGACTTGTACCCAAGTCCGATACGAGAAAATAGCTTCCTGTAATCCGATTTGCTGACGTCAGTACAATGCTCCGATATCGCAATGGAAATGCTTCAAAATGCGCTCTCATGTAATATACAAGAAACGCACACTGAAAAAGGAGACTAACAACCCCCCTAAAATACTTTAAACTGTTTTCATTTATCAAGAAAATAAATTAACGTAAGGAGACTACTATGTTTATGTGTTTGTATGTCTGTGCTTCCCTCTTTTCAAATTATGAGGTAGCATATTGATTTCCATAATGGTATCGACGTTATACCAATAGAGGACGACACAAACTCGGTTCTGCTGGCCACCTGATTCTTGTTGGTTTCTTACTTGGCTTACTCTTCAACCCTCAAGATATTCCTCCGAAACGTCGATGGACTTGTATCAGATTATACGGCGTTACGTCCCAGAAGATGGTACTCTTCATTGTCAAGGCTGTGAGAACCCTAAATCCAACAGACAATAACTTTTAATAATAATAATAATAATAATAATAATAATAGACGTGTTGGTCTATAAATCCGTGAAATAGGAATGAATATTATTTGGAGCTGTCCCCTCCCCAGTGCTCGTCCGCTTCTCCTTCCCTATCCCATATTCTCCCCAATTATCTTTCTGTCCTGTTCGATGTTCTTCCTCCTTTGTTACCTTCTGTAATTTATTTCTTTCTCCTCTTTCTTCTAAGCCTTTTCTTTTGTTTCCTCTTGTTGACTAATGTTGTATAGACAGCAGGAATTGTCTGCAGTATGGCTGCAGCTGGGGCCGGTGTTCTCTTGGTCAGAAGATGTGGATAATGTTATTTAGTTATTTTTGTCACTGTGAGGAGCACGCGGTAGCGTACTTTGTTGACGCACTATGCTACAAGCCGGAAGGCCGTGGGTTCTATTCCGACGTCATTGACCAAATCCTTTCAGTTGCACTATGGCCCTAGGGTCGACTCAGCCTCTAACAGAAATGAGTACCAAGAATCTTCCTAGGGGTAAAGGGTGGCCGACGCGTAAATCTGGCAACATTACCGCCATCTGTGAGACGATCGTTTAGAAAATGTGGGATCCTCGTCGTCTCACAAAGTTATGGACCTCCACGACCTGTTACAGGGATAGTTATACCTTCTATTTGGGTCACTGTAGCATCTTCTTTCACCACATCATCATGTTAATGAGAGTAATGTACAAATTCTCTCTTTGCTTTACCTTCTCGTTTCTTTGCAAAGTACATCATGTGGTTTCTTATGCATATTGACAGAGATTTGCCTAATGTGATCGGTAGGTCGGCAGGTTAAATTACTGCTGGTCTTTGTCAGCAAAGTCATACCTGGCTTCGATCTCCTGGAGATCCATGACTAAGGTTTTTATTGTCTCCTAGACATGTACGTGTTTCGAAATGTGACCTTCTATTCGACGAAGGAGGGGTCGGTCTTTCTGTGTAGGCTCTACGTTTGTTGCATCGCAGTTTTAGCACGAGAATATCCCCGCTCTCACGGCGTCCAGGTCACTGTGGACTCTGTGCATCCTATGTCACTTTACCATATTAAGCAACATTTATCCAAGGTATATGGAGAATTCATTTGATTTTATATCGTACCTCACAGGAAACACATTACATCTCCACTACAAAACCCAACCGCTTAATGCTGTTTAGGGAAATAATCGCTGTTTATTGTGACAACCATACGGAACACATAAATACGCTGTGTGGGCAGAATGCGGAGTTCAGTTCGTACGTCACAGGAAACACATTACGTCTCCGCTACAAAGCCCAACCAGTTAATGCTGTTTAGGGAAATAATCGCTGTTTACTGTGAGAACCATACGAAATACATGAGTACACTCTGTATGATTAAAATGCAGATCTTTATGTTAACGTGGGTGGTGCGTATAGTAACCACTGTGCTTTAAAAGGTTAATCTGCTATGACAGTGTAAGCCAAATGCTACTCTCGAAGAAGCAGAGATATGGGGTAGATTAATACGTCACTGATTAATGTAATAATTTAAAAAATCTCTTCGCTATAACTGCATCCCAACCCACTCCAACCCCCACGCACCCACATAATTATGGCTCCCCCAACACACACACACACACGCATACGCATATGACTGAGCAACGTGACTAGGACGGTAACGCTTCTGTCTTGTATTCAAGAGGTACCTGGTTCGACTCTGGGACGGGACACAGGTTATCCTCACTCAGTAGTTTCTTGGCTTCCCTTAGTTCCTGTAAGCAAATGCTAGGATAGTATCTCAATCTAGGCTACGACCGCTCCATTCCAAATCCTATTCAGTTTACCATTCAACAACAATACTACCATCCGACTTTATGAATTCTAGATATTGAGAGCGTCGTGAAATGAACAACCAGGAACAGACGGTGGGTCCCAAAGTGCTGTGTCCTAAGGTTGCTGCGTGATTTATGAAAGCCGTATAAGATACATACATAGTCTCGAGTTGTGTGTGTTTGGATCTGCGTTCCGAATGAGGACTAAGCAAAAGAGGATAAGTTAAAAATCCCGCAATGGAATCGAGAATTTAAATCCTTCATTACATTTTACAGTGCCTAGCTCGAGGTGACACGCCTGGCCATGCGGGCTGCATAAGGGAAGGGCTCCGTGCCGGCGACTGCGCAGTGAGTTCCAAGGGATCTGTGAAATAGCTGAAAATTACAGCTCAGTCGGTGCAGGAAAAACGACGTACGAAATAATTCAAACAAGAAATTTTTGGAAGAACTAATCGCCTACTTTGCTTGACAAGACACGGGCCACATAGAAGACGACGTGTCCAACAATTCTTATAATGTTGCGTATATTTGTTGCCGCAGGAATGCATTTACCGAGCCGTTGCCTAGTAACGAAACAAGGGATACACGTACAGACACAACTGATGAAAGGGATTTTTGAAGTAGACGTTGAGATGAGCTCAGGTGCCATGATATACATCCAAGTTTCATAAATACTGGTACAAGCATTCAAAATTTGTTGGAAGGGGGCAGGGGAGATAACACACACAGCATGGCGAATTCATAAGTTTATTTATATTTTTTCAAAATAAGGTAAATAGGCTAAGACATTTCGTGTTGCTCACATAGTTTGTATATTTTATATGATTCTCACAATAAGTGCTTATTAAAAATAAATAAAGTTCTCCCTGTTCTTAACTAATTAAGCACTACGCCATGAAAGAGTGTAGGGGAGTGGATGCATAGATCCACATTTTCTTGACCTCGGCACTAGTTGAGGGTGAGTAGTCAGCTTCACACTCCTGCCGCTTTAACCCCGGGGAAAGAGCCGCTGGTACCCATTGGATAGGAGGTTGGGTGGACCCCAGAGCCGGTCTGGACAACGTGGAGAAGATACAATTCTTGACCCTACCGGGATTCGAACTCCGACCCCTCTTTCATCCAGTCCCTCGCCAGTCGCTCTACCGACTACGCTATCCCGACTCTTATATAAGTGGTTATTATGCTCTGCAAGATGGAGACTTGTATAATACTGAAGGAGGTGGTATATATAGTTACCATTGTCCATTAAGAAGTTGAACATGTTTTGTAATAAACAGAATGGTATCATTAGCTCAGAACATGTATGTAACACGATATCGCACATGTAACGCATGGGACTCGCAGTGCTGTCCGCTCCAAAGGCAAACGCGTTTGCACAAAACCAATTGATTTCAGATACACCTAGGTAAGTAAGAAATATGACGTAATAACGCTGGTGCTGCCATCGTGTGTGGTGATGATGAAGCACATACTCAATTGTCATGCTGGTGGACGGTTCATATAACAGTACATAATTGACACAGAGAAGATATGTTCTAATATTTTATTTACAAATGGCCGCTGACTTATAAATTGAAAGTAATATTGTCTGAGGTGACTGAACAAACGAATAGTGAGGGTAGAGGTCGGTAATAAATCCTACAAAAATGTGACAAAATTTAACAACGGTAGCAAAACTGAGATCAGATTGGCTCAGTCGGTAAAAATTTCTGAATTGAAATCGAGAGGTACGGATATCGACCAAGATACTGGCTCTTCTGAATAAAGTCTTTCGTTTTTCTTCTTAACCCTTTCAGACAGACGCTGGGATAGTAATTGATATTAGGCAACGACCGCTTCCTACCACATTCTTTCCAATTCATTATTCACTGTTCACGTCACGATTTTGCGTTATATATTGTGAGCTACTTACAACTTCGTTAAGGAAATTATGTATAGATAAATAAGTGAACAAATGTATTAAATTAAATTCATAATGGAGTCTTTTGTATTTCCATCTGATAGCTAAAAAAGAGAATGGTAAAAAAGTCAGACCTACACAAATATAAGTTTTTTTTTCGCTTAGTGGGGGGTGGAGTCCAGCTGGGTCCACTCGGCACGGCGGCCACTGATTGGCCTATTTTACCTGCCCCCGTTGATTATGATGATGAAGAATTTGGTGGAATGAAGATTGGCACGGGAAACCGAAGTACTCGGAGAAACTTTGTCCACCACAAATCCCGCGGAGGGAAGCCAGCGACTAACCGCTTGAGCTATGGCGCGGCCAAACTGTAAGGTTACGCTCGCTTGTTGTTTCCGTGAGGGCAATTCTTGATTCAACAAGCAGTACGATCAGCAAATGAGAGAGAGTGGGATGGGCGGAGCATGCAACACGCATTGGAAGATGTGAAATACTTAGAAAATTTATTCGGAAAAGACGAATGAGAGGTGCAGCCGGGAAAGCCTGGACATACGAAAGAAGATAATATTAAAATATAAAAATAAAGGTGAAGCTAACCCTGTAAGGGGCCGTAGAGGCCCATGTCACTGTGAGACGTCGAGGCTCCCATATTTAAGAGACACTCCGCTCACAGATGGCGGTGACATTGTCAGTCATACGCGACGACCGCCCTTCACCCCAGGAAGATTCCTGGTACTCATTTCTGCTAGAAGTTGAGTCGATCCCAGGGCCATAGTGCGCCTGGGAGGATTAGGTAAATTGAAAAATCTGATGACCTCATCGGGATTCAAACCCCCGATCTTCCTGCTAGGAGCATTCTACCACGTTCCCCAATATTAATATATATATTATTATTATCACTGCATCTCATTATTTAGCGATATAAAGCTAATCTGAACTCAGTACTTGGCTGCCATCTAGCGGAGTGGCTGTAATCAATGTCTCCCATGTAATTGCAATCGTTTATCCATCGATGGGGTTCATTAACATTTAATTTGAACTAGAAGTGAATTAAAAATCGCGAAACGTAGCTAGCCAATTGCTATTTATTCCCAGATATACATAACTGAATGAATTAGATTGGTAATTAATACAGAATTCTGATGAGGGGTGTGCTGGTTGCCGTGTCACGTGACTCGCATTGTCATTGGGCCATCTGCAGACTGAACTGTCGCAGCACTCGGCCATTTCGCGTCCGTCGGCCATTTTGAACACAGTATCTAAACTGCGAAAACTTCAGCAATTCTTTCCCCTTAAATCACTCGTTTTTGTTGTTGTTGTTGTTGTTGTTGTTCCCGTAAGGGTTAATCTAACGCTGAGCCTCCAGATTTCCATTCGGGTGGTAATCGGTTCGAATCTCGGGTGTGATACCAACTACACTGACTGAGGTTTTTGGACTTTTCCTAAGCCACTTTAAGGAAATTCCAAAATAAAATCTCCATTAGGCCATGGCCACTTCATGCAGCATCCATTTCAGTTCACCGTTCATCTGTCATCCTAACATTTGAGGCTGTGTATTCCATATAGCGACTGTGTCTATACAATTATTATTACTATTATTATTATTATTATTATTATTGTGAGCCGGGATAGCTCAGTCGGTATAGCGACTGGTTACGGGCTGGACGACCGGGGGGGTCGGAGTTCGAGTTCCGATATGGACAGAAATTTCTTTTCTCCATATCATCCAGCCCGTCTCTGGGGCCCACCCAGTCTCCTATCCAATGGGCACCGTGGTCTCTTTTCCCGGGGGTAAAGCGGCAGGGGCATGAAGCTGACCACTCACCTCCAGCTAGTGCCGTGGTGAAGAAAATGTGGATCTATGCATCCACTTCCCCATACGCCTTCATGGCGTAGTGCTCAATTAGTTAAGCACAGACAAATTTACCTTATTGTTATTATTATTGCAGTAAACCCTCGCTAGTCCGGAGTAATTATGGGTGGAGAGTTCATCTGGCTTAAGCTCTAATCCGTATTAGTGAAACAAAATTATGGACAAAAGACAAAAGCTTAGAACACAAATAAATGGAAAATTTAACGATACAAGTAGTGTCGATGAAAGTAAACAGGATAACGAATCTTCGGGTTCCAGAAATGGAAGAGAAGCTACTGATTTAGAGCCCGTCAGTGTTTGAAGTATAGATCGTTATCTACGTAAAAGTAAAAAGCTATCCCTGTAAGAGGCGGTAGAGATGTGTAGGGTTGTGAGACGTCGAGACTCCCACATTTTCTAGACACTCCGCTCACAGATGGCGGTGTGATTGTCCGCATTTACGAAAACGACTCGCATCTGATTGCATGGATCCACATTTTGACAGTTAAGGCTCCCGCAGCAACCACTATAAATATTATTATCTTCTGCGACATGACGCCATATAGGCGGATAGAAGTTCACAAATGTTTCGGAGTAACGTCTGCCTCCATCCTCAGGTTCGAAGAGTCAGACGACCTGTTCTTGCTTGACTTATTCTTACACCGTGAAGTTAGAATCAGTGTACTTTTCCCAAGCGTCGGTGTATTTCAGCCAGACTACACGGTGGTACAGAAGCTAGCGCTCGTGTTTAACATTTCATCAAGGACATGGAAACTGGCAGCGGAGGTTCTCTCGTCTCGAGTTTCTGCTGTGACGCGTGTGGCTATGAATATTGCATGAAGTGTAAATATTTAAATTCGCCGAGAGCTTTTGTTTCTGTACTTTCAGCTTCAGAACGTAACCGCAGCTCCGTCTGCCAGATATCAAAGTGTCTCAGTCCTTTCTGAACACTCCCTACATCCTACACAGGTTGCCCACTACTCTGAAAGACCGGCGTAACATTTAATCTCGTTTTGCACTTCCTTCTCCTTCCCTCTGCTTCCTTCTATTTGTCCTCTTCTCTTATTTCCTTTTTTTCATCAGCGTGCGTGCTTTGACACAAAACATCTTTCCTAACTTTTTCACAGCGTTTGCCATTTTTCGTTTATTATCTGGTGACACAGATTAAATGCTTGCTGTTATTCAGCTCAGACTCCTTTGGCTTCCCGTCTTCTATCTAAACGGGTGAAACCGAACAAGTTGGACCAACCTTCTGACTTGTGATAAGGAGATATTAGCTTCAAATCTTGGCAGGGACCCTGATTGTTCTCACTGACGGTTTTCTTGCTTTACCTCAGTTATTACTTACTTACTTAGTCATGGAGCTGAGCCCTTCTGGAGGAGCCGCCAATTCTGCAGCTACTCAAGAATTTCCCAGCATTTTATAGAACCCGAAGGTTCATTACCGTGTTCACAAGAGCCCTCCACTGGTCCCTATCCTGAGCCAGATCAATCCAATCCATACCATCCCATCCTATCTCTCTAAGATCAGTTTTAATATTGTCCACCCACCTACGACTTCGTCTTCCAAGTGGTTTGACCTCAGTTATTACAGGCAAAAGAGAACAGGAACAGTTCATATCCTCAGAGCCTCTTATATCATCTACCCGTCTCATCTAGTTTCAGTTGGTCGTCCTAATAATACTAAATGAGGACATAGGGATGAGGCGCTAACGGATATCATTACGTCATCCTTAGAACTTCAGGAGCTCATATTTTCCACGTGCGATGTGATGCGAAACCGCCAAACTGGAGATCTTGTTGAAAAGGCGGGACTTTTGTTCGGTAATGTTGCCTAGAGAATATGTGACTTATTCGTCAAAGATTGTTGTAGACAGACTACAGACAGTACCTACAAAAAGTCTATATAGAGCGTCCGAAGAGGAAAGGTCAATATTCTGGGAGGTCACAGTATCGGCCATTCCAAGCAAAAATGTGTATATGTACACGTGTCCTATTCCGAACGGTTTCCGAGATAGAGCTATTTCACTCTACAGTTCCAAAACTCTTGATAAGAAAGAGACATTACGTTCTGTTATCAGGCCGCGCCATAGTTCAAGCTCTTAGTCACTGGTTTCGCACCGCCGCGGCCCTGGTTCGAGTATGGTCAAGTGGGATTTGTGGTGGATAAAGTGGCGCTGGGGCCTGTTTTCTCCGAGTACTTCGGTTTCCCCTGCCAATCTTCATTCCACCAATTGCTCCACAGTCACCATCACCTATCATCTGGGGCTGGTACAATAGACTAGAAGTTGCCGCAGTACAAGGGACTTAGTCCCACCCCATTAGCAAAAAAAAAAAAAAGAATGGGCTTCCAGAACACTGACCTTTCTTCCGGGAACACTCTGTATATAGATGAGTCTCACGTTTGCTAATCTGCCATAATGTGATTCAAGAGTAGTTGCGAAAGGATCAGAATGTGGTGTCAGTGAAACCTATGCTTGAGTCAGCACTGCTGTGTGCATCTTTGCCAAATAAGTTCGTATCTTACCTCTAGAGAGCAGCACCGCCTAGTGCCTTGCGATAAATATAGCCGCCCTTGAAGAAACTATAATGCTCCCTGCTTCAGTATTTCAGAGTGCCCCGTAAGGGTTACATAGGTCACAAGGAAGTGTGTATAGTTTGAGGAAATGTGAAGACGATGGGG
>NW_019719373.1:544714-563050 GCF_002891405.2 Cryptotermes secundus | reverse complement strand
GAGAATGCGTAATTAGGAGCCTCATAGCTTTTACTTCTCGCCAAATATCATTAGAATAATCAAAAGCAAGTAAGATTAGACGGACGGACGAACACGAGTAGGAGAGCAGATTATATACCAATTCTTCGTAGGAAAACCTCAAGGAAAAAGACAACTAGGGAGACGTAAACGTAGATATGAGGATAATATTAAAATTAATGTTGAAGGATTAGAACGGGAGTGCGTGGAGTGGATATTCCAGCTAGAGATAGGGACCAGTGGCGTGTTATTGCGAACACGGCAATTAACCTTCGAGTTTCGTAAAATATGGGGAATTTCTTGAGTCGTTGAGCAACTGTCGGCTTCTCAAGAAAGACTCATTTCCATGGAGTTAGTGCATGTATGAAGCTGATAACTGTAACAATTTGCCGTTGAATTTTAACGGATTCTGTGACTGGTGTGCAGTCTTGTGGGGGACTGGTCGTGTGGCAACTATTTCTAAATAGCCGAAAGGGGAGAAGTAGAGCAAAGTGGTAGCTAATTGATGTGTGTGACAGGTCATGAAGTTCCGTTCAAGTGAACTGGCTGCTCTGTTCGTCTCGCTGCAGTAACGCGTTCTGACGACCAATTCTCTGCTCCTGGAAAATCCTGCGCCAATATTTGCTTCTGCTCATGCGGTGTGGTCAAGATTCCTTATTAAAATAAATAGCACTGAAACGATTTAATTCGTAATTGTTGAAGTTTAGGTACGCACAGCGGTGACTCTGAAGAGTAATTCGGAGAAAGTCCGACGTTTCGGAAGAAAATCCCGTGTCCATCTTCAGGCTCGAAGAGTAAGACAAACAAGATACTAGCAGTATCAGGAGGCAGCTGCTTCAACTGGTATCTGGGTCATTTTTCGACCCCGAAACTCAAGGCAATATTCATAGGTTTCCTCCGAGCTGCCTCCAACCTACGTAGCGTTTCCAACCCCAAGACCACGCTCTTTCGAATTCGTAATAATTTTATGAAAATTGTATTCTTCTTGAGCAGTGTTCTACAAATATTATTCACTAGCTATGTCGGTTAGTCGGCCGGTCGGTCGTTCGGTCGGGTAAATTACTTCTGATCCTCGCCAGCACAGTAATAAGTGGGTTCGAGTCCCGCGGAACTCATGACCAAAATTTTCCCTCTCATGACTCTGGGAGGCCGGTGACAGGTTGTATATCATTGTCCACTTATGGCTGTGCCCAGCATAGGGTTTAATACTTAAAATGACAATAGTAACTATACGTACCACTTATTTTAACATGAAAACCTCTGCATTCTGCCCACACAGTGTATTTATGTGTTCCGTATGGTTCTCACAATAAACAGCGATTATCTCCCTAAACAGCATTAACCGGTTGAGCTTTGTAGCGGAGACGTAATGTGTTTCCTGTGAGGTACGGACTGTATCCGTATATATTACTCAAATTAATTTCGGTGATGCCTCGTGTCAGTTGTACTAACTATCGCAGCTAAACTGCAGCCCACACAGCTTATGATTCTGACAATAAACAATGATTATTTCCCTAAACAGCGATAATTCCCGTAAACAGCATTAACTGGTTTATTTTTATCAGGTCCTGCTGTTAAGACTGTAATTTTATGACATGTGTAGCTGTGTACCAGAGTTCCGATGGAATAGGCTACCTCGCTCTTCAACCCTGAAGATGGAGGCAGTTCCTCCCAAATATTTGTACCCACATACAAAAAAATATTCATAGTAAGAAAGTGAAATGTAATAATGTGCAGTGTGTTTTCTTGAGGGAGGTAATGAATATGTCGTCCAAGTGAACCTCAGTACTGGGTCAGTTTCATTCAGTATACAGAAATCTGCATAGTGGGGCCATGTTAATGCAAATCCGAGTTTTGAAGTAGGGGCCCTGGGGGGCACAGATTCTCTCAAAGTACTTCTGACGGCAAAGTTCTGATGTATGTTTACTCGATCTCAGGCATCTGTTTACTTTCTCTGAACGAATATTCTAGCAAGCACATTTCTGGTCTTGCTGCTGGCGGTTCGTGCAATGTCGCATCCGTATCAGAGACGCCGGCTTCGAGGTGCTATTTTTAAATGTCTTCGGTGTCCTCAGGTTTAAATATAATCTCTTAAATGTTTTGAATTTTAACAGAAATGGAAGAGTACTGCCTTTCGGGGATGTGACACCATGTAGATGAGTAGAATTTCTGTGACGATTCAGAAGAACCTATTGCTTCCATTTTCAAGGTTATAAATTAAGCCCACGAATGATATCGTTCTTAACTCAACATATGTCTGTGTCACTGTTTTGTGATTTACTAAGTAACATCGATTTCCCTTGGTAATTTTAACAACATAATTAAATAAAAGGCAAAGGTATAATTCCCCCTCTGCTTGGCTAATTAAGCACTCAGCCATGAAGATGTATGAGGGAATGGTTATATAGGTTCATGTTTTCATGAATTCGACATTAGTTGGAAGTGAATGGTCAGTTTCACGCCCCGGCCACTATATCCCCGGGGAAAGGGTCCCCGGTACCCATTGGATAGGAGGCTGGGTGAGCCCCATAACCAGTCTGGAAGCTGCGTAGAAAAGAAAATTCTTGACCCTACCGAGACTCGAACTCGTCCAGCCCGTAGCCAGTCGCTATACCGACTTCACTATCCCACTCTTTACAGCATCATTAAATAACCAACTTAAAGATATGCTAATCTTTATAAGGATAATTTTTTGGTACGCCTGCCCCATTTGACCAACTCCAGCTCCAACGCTTCGTTTAGTAAGTCAGAGAACTTTGATGTCAACACAGACGGGCTGCGTGGAGCTCAACTCCCACGTATTTACTTAAACCTGAGTCTGAACCCCTGCCTCTGTAGTACACGATAACCTTAATACATCATTTACAGAAAATTATTCAGCACACTTTAATTCCCAGAAGCCTCTAGATTCGAACTAGGGCCGTTACATGACGNATATATATATATATATATATATATAGATAATATAATTCCATGTTTAGAAGACCTCAGATTCAAACTCAGCCCACTTAAATATTTCCCATTGCGAAAAAAAAATGGTAAATTTATCCCTGTGCCTTAGTAGTTAAGCACTGTGCCATCAAGACATACATGGGCGTGGAGGTGTAGCTCCATCATTCTTGCCCTCTGCACTAGATGGATTTGAGGGGTCAGATTCACTCCCTGGCTGCTTTACCCTCGGGGGAAAAGTCGTCTTTACTCATTGGGAAAGAGATTGGATGGGCCCCAGAGGAGAAGAATCTTATCCCTGAGGTGATCGAATCCCGTCCCTCCAGTCCGTAGTCCGTAGTCCGCCGCTATACCGACTAATCTATCGAAGCACCTACGGTTTGTGTAATATGGCATTCGGTAATCCTGATAAGTTTGGAATAATCAGAATCCGCATTTGACTTTCTGATAAATACCGATGTAAACTGCTTCGTTTTAGATCATGGAGTGGGGATGGGGCGATCGTAATGTTGCATCGAGGCTTGTCATTGGTTGAATTATGTTCGCGCTTGTCACTTGTTTCTGCGTAATAAAGCAGTGGCGGACTGTCCGTCAGACCAGCCCCAACACAGTCACTCCATAAACTGAACCATGTAACAGCGAAACATTTAGCGAACGGGTTTTGTGCTAATTACAACGGCACAAATTTGCAGAACAGAATTATTGTTTGTGCGTCGTTGAACACTGCTGAGCCTATACGTGAAGCCATGAAGGCGTATAGAGGACGTGAAGGTGAAACGTCCCACATTCTAGACCGCGGCAAAAATGTTGGGCTGAGTGACCAGTTTTACGTTTCGGTAGCCTTACTTGCAGTGAAGTTTCTCTTTATCCCATTATTTAATGATGTTCTGTTTTGTTCCAGATCTAGTAATTTGCCATCTTCGCAGGATACGTAGTATAGGATGGCAGCGCGTTTGTGAATTGTGTATTTGCAAGGATATGGAATTGCCGTGGCCTATTTTAAGTTATTTACACCCCTACTCAAATTGAGGGACAAAGGAACGTCACGAAACACGCGATCAAGATCTGGCAACCAAGACTGAAACCAGGTGCTTCAAGGTTATGAACCAAGATGGCTGAACACTACGCCGTGACATTCGGTACAGTGAACAGAAACATCTTGTTCCCTCGGCAGGGCTTGAACCCCGGAAGTACTGGCTCTGTGATGCAAAACACAGTTTTCTCAACTGGCAAGTGGACAGAGGTCTCTGGTGAAAACATCTTCCCTGAGGTCTGTTATCCTGACAGGACTTGTTTCCTCATTCTTGTGAGTTTCTCCAGGGAAGTACTGGAATAGTGCCACAGAATAAACCACAACCACTTCCACGTCTCTCATACTAATCATTCAGGACCATAGTGGCTTTCTGCGCTTCAGTGCCTACGCATTTATTATGTCAATATGACAATGCTACTTCTGTTGAGACCGGATACATCTGTGAGATTGAAGAATGAAGTCTTCTTGGATGTGGCGCCGTGTAGATATTGTGTAAGCCGAAGTTCCTCCGAAACGTCGGTTTACACAATATCTACACGGCGTGACATCCAAGAAGACGGCATTCTTCATAGTCACCGCCGTGAAAACCTCAACTCTTACACCTGAGGGATAAGCGGCCTCCGTAGTCTAGGGGTAACGTTCCCACCTCGTGTCTCAAGGTACGCGGGTTCAAACCCGGCGGAGGTCGTGGAATTTTTAAGGGCGGAAAAATTCAGGGAACAAGTCCTCCGGGAGGGACTTTAAGCCGTGGGCTCCGTGTCGTAGCTTTACGGCGCGTAAAAGAACCTCGTGTCTCAAGGGGACTACTGAGCCAAATTCAGGACATTTCCCGCCCAACAGTAGTCTCTAACACCTCTGGTAGATGGGGGAAGCATCGAGATACCGCTGAGCCAGTAGAGGCCGAACTCGCTGGCTGAGTTGGGACTGATGGCACGCACCAGTGCCGGTAGGGAATAGAGACTGGTAGAATATCATAGGGGGACGCACAATGAACCAAAAGTTGGTCTAAGTGCATGGGGAAACCCACCCTCTCCAATACAATACAATATACCTGGGGGATGGATTCCCAGCGGAGCAGAAATATTCTTTCCACTTTCACACCTGATCTGGAACCTCTGAATGGGTAATGCAATTTGTTTCCAGATGCTCAGTCCCTCGCTTCGAGCGAGACAATAGGCTTCGTAACCCAACAGTAATTATGTTAATCAGATTTTAAAATCTGGAGCAGATGGGACTAGCCCAGAAATATAGGGATTCTTCTAGCGTTCCATCGTCCGACTTGATATTTGAATGTAATACGTTTCTTACGATCCCCCACTAGAGCACTAGTGCAGTACCGATAAGATTGACATCACTGACATCTAGTGGATGAATTTAATTGCCACCTTATTCACGTGTCTTCTTAGCCAATGAGAACATAGAGTCGTTTGCAAAGCGGTGTGTGAGGGATGTAAATGTGCGAGTCCGTGAGTTTCAGTGTCATGTTCATATTTTTGTGTGTGAGAACAGCGTCCAGTACTGTGAGTTGTATCAGAAGATTTGAGAGTATATGTGGCTTCATGTTAAGGTAATTGGAGACTAAAAGCCTGCAGAAGCAACGTTGTTTTGCTCTGCTAGTTGAACAGTGAGCCTTAGTAACATGGATACATTTCGTCACGATAAGGAAATGTTCGTTACAGAGCTCAGAACCCTTAAGTGCTGACGTCATAATTCGTACGTAAATTGAATATTAAAAGACTTAGAACTGCATGGTTATGAATTATAATCTGTGTGACAGCGCGAGGGGCTAGTTGCAATGTTCATAGCCATTTTTTGGCCCCCTTTTCTTATAGTGGGACAAGAAATGTAAATATCTGAACAATGTAAAAGCAACAGCACATTCTAAAGAGCACAGGTATTTACTTGTAAGATTTTACGCATCAATCGAATCTGCCTGCTGTCCAGAACACTAGTAATCCTCATTTAATAGCTCTGATTGTATTCATCGTTGCTTGCAGCCATTTTGCATTTCCTGGCCTTTCGGTGCTAACATGAACATCAAAAGTAATCGACATTAAAGTTTAATATTATTAATTAATAATCATGCTGTTTTGTGAAATTCGTAGTAAATTATTTTCCAAATTTTAGCTAAGATTTTCAGAAAAATTTGGTGCTGGACAGAAAAATTATTTTTCATATTGTAAATAAAAACGAAGTTGCAGCCATATTTGTGTCTGTTTTCACCGATGGTCATATATTTGTGCTTAGCCATTTGTAGCAAGAGTGACATATCGCTCCAAGGATAACCAATGCAGTTCGGTTAGTCAGAGGCGAATTATTATGACAATATCAATTTTTTAATTTAATTTCGTGTTCTGATATAAAAAGGAAACGTTATTCTGTTAGCATTAAGATGAATGAAAGTATGCAAGCAAATAGTTCATACTCATCATTACTCACGCTGAGGGCTTGCATTGGGAAGCTCTCAGATCGAATCCCAGCTAGGTGCCACGCGTATTTACTGATGTTTTCATGTTTTAATTCAGTTGTTCCAGGCACGGCTGTTCACGACCGTTTCCTTCCACATTCTCACCAGTTAGTCATATCATTTCATTTATGTATTACCAGGTAATAAGTTAATAAGCTCCAGTCCACTCTAGAAACTTGCAGTACAATTTTCTTTTACAAAACATTTTTGATGCATATTTAAACAAAAACGAATATTTCTGGATGACGTTATTATGGCAGTAATTCTAAAAGCTATTATAATTCACAAATACAGTATTATAAGTATTTTCACTGGAATAAGAATATTACATACAGACATGCCGGTCACAGTAGCCGAACGGTCTGAGGCATGAACTGTCTTCCCTCGCTCGGACGCTGGGATCGGGGGGTTCGAATCTCACTCAGGGCGTGGATGTTTGGTGTGTGTATGTGTTTATGCTGTGCTTATGTTGTCCTGTGACTAGGTAGAGGCCTTGCGACGAGCTGATCACTCGTCCGAGGACTCCTACAGTCTGTATAAATAGTCATGAAACTGAAAGAAGGGAACTGGACCAACGGGTCTGTAGAGCCAATGAAGAAAAGAAAAAGAAAGAACATACAGACATACCTAGAAAAATCGCTTTATAAATGCATTAACAGTAAAGCTTTTAGTTCGATACGTTTTTGTTTCCGTTTCGACAGGTTAGCGAGAATGACAGGAAGCATAATCATTTTGTGTGACAATTACTGCAACGCCGTAAAGCCGTGGTGATAATGGAGATGAATACAAGCGATCTTCAACAGTAAGACAATGGATACCGAAGTTACCAATAACTGAAACAAATTTGGATTAATTAATTTACTATATTTCTATCGTTATTCGCTTGTCAGTTGTAGCATTCTGTGTTACATTAAACGCTTTTTGGATTTTACGATTATCCTGACAGAATTTTCGTGCAAGTCCTTCTGGGATATTACCTTTAACCGGCCACAACAGGCTCCTTCCTCCATCATTTCAAATGGGCGTACATAATTATTGTCATCATGCATTATTGTCCTGCCCAGAATGAGCCCTGTTGTGGGCACTCCAAGACAATTCCCCAGTTTCTGTGGTCATGAGAGTCTTCTTGATCCTGCAGGTTGGTATCTTCAGTGCTTTGCGGGTTGCTTCCAGGTTTATCCTGATGTGTTATGTGAAGTGTTGCTGTCAACATTGCCTCTTCTGTTGGTAACTGGTGGTAACTTGCAGGGTGCCTCTCCGCCTCAAGAAACACATTTCAGCTTAAATTAATCTTCTGTCATTTATCCTCCAGATGGAGTTTTTCCGTTTGCGTAGAATTCTGTAGGTAAAAAAGGTGAAGTTGTCCTTGTAATTATTTAATTAAGCACTATGCCACGAGTGAAGATTTTGTGCCCTCCACTCGTGCTGTATGACTCCCCCACAGTTAAAATTGGAAAAAAGAATTCTTTCAAAATTTACATTTACAGCAAGAACTTCAAAATAAATATTTCTGTAAATATGATATTAGTAAAGTAAAAAAAAAAGTGAAAGTGAAGCTATCCCTGTACCAGGCCGTGAAGGCCCATAGGGTTGTGAGACGTTGAGGGTCCCACATTATCAAGACAGTCGGCCCAAAGATGGCGGTAAGGTTGTCAGCCTTACGCGCTGGCCGCGCTTTAATCCCAAGGAAAATTATTTAATTAATGATATTTCTTTATTGCTAGTGGGGTGGGAATAAGTCGCTTGTACTGCGGCCACTTCTGGCCTATTGTATCAGCCCCAGATGATAGGTGAGGGTGATTGTGGAGCAGTTGGTGGAATGAAGTTTGGCATGAGAAAAACTGCCCCAGCACCACTTTGCCCACCACAAATCCCACTTGACCAGACCCGGGATGGAACCCGGGCCGCCGCGGTGGGAAGCTAGCGACTAACCGCTTGAGCTATGGCGCGGCCATTAATTAATGATATTAGTAACGTTCAAAATATGCTCACGATTCTTAGTTCTCTGGATTGGCCTCAGGTAGCACTACCAGCATAACAGTATAATTAAAAAATATTTAATTACCTGAAGGAAGCATCTTTTCCTTCGCGCGCTTTCAGGTTATATACGAAATCTGGCAATAATAAAAATGACGTCACTTATTAAACAGAATGACGTCCGTGTTTGAAGTAGAAATTATCGTTTGTCAGTTTCCACATATGATCATATAAATTGCCAATCTATCTGACTAACACGCTAACAACTAACACTTCTGTAGACTTCTTAATTTTCCAATTCTGTGCCTCCCTCTTTCCATCTGCATGACCGGAAAATGCTAATGTTTCGCTATTTGTACGCTCATATGTGCCCACTGCCATGTGGTAGTTTGCATTCAGAAGAAAACAACTTGGTCGCTGCACTTCTCGACAGCGCTGGATATACTCAGATGTTTCGACTATATGTACTGATTCTTAATCACGAGTGAAGAAGAATGCCTCAGATTGCGGCGCGTGTTTGGCTGGAGACACAGCCGCGCCTTGCAAATCGTATGATCAGCATAACGTGACACCATCGCTGATCTCCAGGGCTGCTTACTGCAGCTAGAGCTGTACATGTCACAATTGCTGCCCGGAACGTTTTCTGAGCTCATTGTCACAAGTCATTTCAAGCGGTAGCCATTATTCACAAAACGGGTCCAAGTCTGTTTCAAGACTTAATATTATAAAATCGAATTTACACTAAAAATTTGTATGGTAACATGGCGTCGATGTTGTCATGTGTGACTCACAGACGAACAAAACGTCCCATCGGGCATTCTGTGTTATGTTGAGGTGTATCGTGATTATCTTCTGCAGTAATTAACAAAATAACATTACACCTATTGTCTGTGGACATGGCCTGCCTATAAAGCGTTTATCGTATCTTCAGTTTTATCGTGATTTTATTCAGTAGGACACAGACATTTATTAGAATATCAGTTTACAGATTCACCCTATGCGGCATATTCACTGCCGCCATTCGGTTTCATTGGCTCTAGTCTCACGGGACAGTACCTCCGGACAGTTCCTGGGAACCATTTTCCTTTAGCTCCATCATCATCATCATCATCGTCGTATTCACAGTTGGTTCCTCTGCCACAAAACCTCTGCAGTTGATGCGAAGCGGTGCAATCCGTCCAGTTACATACCGATGTCTGTGTTGCGTACCGGAGTGCTCACCCTCGTCACCACGTTCCTAGCCAGGCGGTTCCAGTTCATAGCTCCGCTTTCCGTTTGTCTGAGATAGGTTTGCCGTTACTCTCGACCCCAAATCCAGAGTGAGGTTATGTGCATCCATTCTCCCATGCTACTAAACTCTGGCTAGAACTTTACATCAGAATTTGTTAACTGGCGTCTTGACAGCCTTACTTTGTTACTTTGGCCTGAGCGTAGACGGGTTTGCTTTCACTCTGTTGTACTGTGTACAGCTTTAGAGTTTAGAAATTACAATGCCGTAAAATTTGTTCGCATACCGAACAGGCCCATTGGTTCACCTAACATTCGGACATAACCTTCAGAGTTAAGAGTATCTTCGAATGACACGAACCCATCCTGTCGAGTAATTTTGAAATTATCTCTGTAGCAGGCGGTAGGTACTGCGCGGTTCGCGAGTTTCGTTTAATGAGAGTTAGAATATTGAAAAATTCTATCTTCTGGGATATATCATCTAGTAGTCCGTTTGAAAACAGTGGCGTTTCGGAGGAATATGCCGCCTCATTCTTCAAGGTCGAGGAATGAGCCAAATATTGAACCAGGTTGAAACAGGCATCAAGCACAACTTTTAATTATGAAAATTAAAATTTCTATACATCAGCTGGAAGCGTGTGTGTTAACGTATTGTTAAAGAAGTGGAATATCTGATCTGTGTATTTGGGTGACATGAACCGTACTATTTACACATTCTGTCAAATATCGTGTGTTTGTGTGATACTTCGAATTGTGTGTGGATATTTTCAAGTCGACGTGGACAAATTGCTATGCCATGAACTGTTGTATCAGGTATCAATAAATCATCCGGACTTCAAGTATTTTGTGTCGTCACATGTCAGACCACATTTTTAAGCAAACAGAGATGTATGTGTTGCAATCATCAACACATTAACAGTTTATGCAGTCGTATTCCACAGATTATGCTCCTTGCAATCTCACTTAATTCTGTGCCTCCATCAAACCGCCATGTTAATTGCATGCCATGCTCGCTGTGTAAGTGCGCATGCGTGTGCAGAGTTACGGATGTTACGGCGCCGTGCTCATCCGTTGTTGTTCGTGGTAGAAGTCTCCAAGGGGAGACCGAGTATCCGTTTGCAAGAATCTGCCGGTAATTTGTGCTGTGTCATTGCAACGGCCCTCTAAGTGTTTCCGATGCAGTGTTGTGCCAGTTTCTTTCACTTTGTCACCGGCTGCAACGTTCCCGTGGAAACAACAGCTTCCATCTGAGGAAGACTTCGAACCAGGGACCACGGCAAGAGGAGCTCCGCCCAAACCGTAACGGTAAGACCATAACAGTGTCGTGCGGAATCTTTAGCGGTTGAGGGCCCATCCGCAGGAGGATGGGCTGGGTACATGCAGCAAATTGGGTACGCCATAGCATCGGTCCGGTCTTATCATGTCAGTTCGGCCCCAGACTGGTCATGGTAGTAATACGTCACCGTGCGAGGCAACTCTGTATTTGCTACGATAGCCGCCATGACTCAGGACTTAGGTCAAGGTCAAGTTGGCAGCCTATGTGGAAATGATGTTGTTTTTTTTTATATTAGTTTATAAGGTATTGTCCTCCCGCCCTCCCCGTTAGGTGTCCATGATATGATTTCTGGTTAGGTGCGAAATTAGGATTTGTTTTCAGTTTAGGAGGCTTCAGTTTTAAGCATTTTTATTTGTGTCTTTTTATTAATACCACAGCGTGTAACCTGACAGGGTTCGGTAGCCACGACAATGAAATCAGTGCGAGAAGGAGAGAGATAGAAAGAATTATAACAGCCTCTCCTTGTGGATAACTCGCATTGGAGGGACAGAAAACAAATCTTATTTTTGTTTTGACCCTTCTTTTATGTCAGTACTGAAAGTCAGATGACTGAATCTATATTTCAAATAGACATTGATATTTATAAAGTGACCTTTCATGTTTGTTTTTGTGTACTGTGTTGTGAATTCAATTTGTAAAGAGTTAAAATGGGGAAACGCATAAGGTGGGTGAATAAAATTCATTTCAGCTTCAGTATTAAAGAAGACACCGAATTTCATCGTGAAGAAACGCATCAGGCTAGTCAATAATACAAAGAAATCAAGTCTTGTACGTTGTTGCTTATCGACAAACAAACGAGGATTTGCCACATTTACATTTCAGATATCAATAACAAAAAGCTCTGGGAAGAATGAATTCCTTACTTCTGTTTCTTTGAAATTTCAATATTTCGTTCAAGTAGAAAAAGAATTTTGTATGCGTGAGTAATGAAGTCAATCAAACGATAAAATCTGAGAGGCTGCACATGTTGGTATTACTGATGGGAAGGATTTATGAAGTATGCCGTTGAGATGGTCTCAAGTGACATCAAATTCCATGTAGAGTGATACAGGCGTTCTAGTAATAGTGAAGGCATTACCACAACAATTTTAGAGGTTACAGTGTTTTTATTATTGAGGAGAGAAAGATATTTGCTGTTGAGGTGACTTCAGGTGACATGATATGCAAACCAATTTTCATAAAGATCGAGTTAGGCGTTCAGAAATTATTAGAGGGGATACACATAGGGACACAGATACACACACAAACAGCAAGATGATCTAATTAAGTCTACTTTTATTATTAAACAATAAGGGAAGTAGGTGGAAAATCACAGTTTGCCATCGGAGTTACGAATTTACATTAATGACAACTTAGCTGGAGCAAGTGGAATAGATTCAGATTAATGGCACAGGGTAGTTCTGTCGATAGCTATGCGGAGTTCTTGTTTTAATATTGAATTTTTTTCATGAGCAGAAACGTCGTCGATCTGAGAACCCTGCTTTGGAAAAAGCATCTTTCGAACACCATTTATGTCAGATGCGTTCTCAACAAAAAATGGAGGCAGTGTATTTTTTCGACTACCATTTCAAAGCCTTCGTGTTTTCAGTGTCAGTACGTACAACTGCGGTGGTCAAACGGTGCATTCATTTATCCGTATTTCACGAACGTGGATATTACAACGTAAACCACTTCAAACCAAGAATTGCGCGTTTAAATGCAGATTTATATAACAGAAGACAAAAGAAAACGAACCACACAGGCAAGGTTGGTGTGTTCATTTGGTTGATTATTTCCAATTTGTTTTTGTTGCCGAGATTATGGTAGTTATCCATCGTCCTGTTTTTTTAACACACAAAATTACTGAGACAGAATCCAGTCTCCGAAACGTCGTGTTTTGAATAAAAACAGGACAGTGGATAATGCCCAGAAACACAGTAATTATATTAATATACTGTTGTTACCTATGTGTTTGACTATAGACGGGGTAGGGGTTGGTGAATGGATATATCGACCCCTTGTACACACCACTCGGTACTACAAGTTATTACTGCGCCACCGACCAATCTCGACAAGTCACAAATCACCGCAGGACCCGCTAAGCTTTTTTCAGTCTGCTATGTCTTTACCAGCCGTTCCCTGATGACGGCTTTAAAGATGGAAAATATTCAGCTTCACGCTCTCAGATTCTATCTTCACAGCCTGTGCAGAACTGTCTTAACAACTGACATTGCCCCTTGCTTATATCATTTCGACACGGACAACGTAGAAATACCCCGTTTCCAACAACAACTCTATTGTTGCGTTCGTATTCTTTGCAGCGGGAACGTGTTTACCGAGCCGTTGCTCAGAAACGATCGTTGTTTACAGAGTCACCGCTTAATAACGGCTCTGTATGCTGCAATACCACCCTCACGAACTTTTAGAACTTTTTATGAAATTTATTTTGTTTTGTACTTTGTCCTGTTCATATACTGCGTCTCGTGGCAAGCGGGTGAAACAAAGGGAGGTGTGTGCCCGAATTATAGTCACTGTTACATTAATTTCTACGTCCTCCATCCCCTTTAAACTGTTTTGTTCACTATGTATGTATATTATATTCTGTCTTTAAACTTGTTTCGTGACAACGCCAAACGTCTCCTAATTCCCCGGTGTTCAGTCAGCTCTCGAGGTACGTTGTCTTCCATTGGTTTGTTAATTATAATCCAATCTGGAATTCAGATTTCCTATTCTCCTGCACATATGAACCAAACACGTTTCTATAAACTGTTAGGATTACATTTAAAAGGTGCGTTTGGAACAAACATTATTTTTGTCTCGTCTTTATTTGCAATTAGGGGAATACCCTTTCAAAATTCAACGAGAAGATTTGATAATTTTTCATCTCCAGCTACGGTTTCCACAGATGACACTTCCATCCATCCCGAATGACAATAGTCATAAATATCAACGCCATCTGTTAGACACTGAGGGTACTGCGTCCTTTGCTGCCCAACGTCTCAACTAGATATTACGTATCAGACATTATACTGTATTTTATGGATGAGCATACATGTCATTTAGGATATTTCTCTCAGATGTAATAACTCTAAGATGTATTAAGGCTCATGGGTAATAGTAATTGAACAGAATGATGCAAATGGTAACACTGGATGCATATGGATATATAGATCTATAAGAATATGAAGTTTGCTACTCCGTCGTCGTGTATATCAGCAAGTATTTACGAATATGAGCAGATTATGGCAGCAATCATTGAAGGCAATCTGAATCGGTATTGCGGTGGTCATTGTTGCTGAATAAAGCCTCATGGCTTACCTCTAGAGAATAACATATCCTATTTAGTCAGGTTTAGAATTTTAGGATAATGTATCTGCCTACTCTTCAGCACCGTCTTCTCAGACATCCCCAGTATATGTTCTTTCTTCGCCTTTAGACACCAAGTTTAACATCCATATAAAACTGCAGGAAAAAAATATGCTTCCCTTTGCCTTAATCATTACTGCATTGCGTGTAGGTACCACCTGTTTAACATTAAAATAAAACTCCAAATTCTGCCCACTCAATGTATTTATGTGTTCCGTATGGTTCTCACAATAAACAGCGATTATTTCCTTAAACAGCATTAACCGGTTGGGCTCTGTAGCGGAGACGTAATGTGTTTCCTGTGAGGTACAGACTGAACTCTGCATTCTGCCCACACAGTGTATTTATGTGTTCCATATGGTTCTCACAATAAACAGCGATTAATTCCCTAAACAGCATTAACCGGTTGGGCTCTGTAGAGGAGACGTAATGTGTTTCCTGTGAGGTACGAACTTGATCTTTATATATTCTTTAAACGTGTATCATCCGAAGTATGCAAAAAAACTGTAGAAACACATATGTAAACTTTTAAGATAAAGCAACCGCACAGACAGGGTCTAATGTTAGGGTTCACGTATTTAAGCCGGACTGCTGGCTAGAAGTCAGTTTGTATCCGGAAGGTCCTGAGACCGGCCAGCTCGACCAAGGTTTTCCGTGGTTTTCCTTGGTACTAGAGCAAATGCTGAGTTGGTACCCAAATTCCACGTTGCACTGCATGCCTCACATGCAGCCCTCCCATTGTTAACATAAAAATTTCGCCTTAATATAGCCCTCCCAACGTTAGCAAAAAAAAAATAAAAAAAAATCCCATCATATGCTCTATCTTTACCAGAAGGACAAGCGGGCACTGCCTGGGAACCTTCAAAATCGGAGATATAGTTTCTTACTCCCCCCCCAATGTAGTGTCTCTCACTACCACCCTCACTTCTCTTCTCTCTCTTTTGCACTTCGTCCTTCAGAGAGTTGTTACGACAGAGTCCGGGTCTTGGGCAATTATGAAAGAAGAGAGAAAGAGAGAACTGCAGAGTTTCTTTTTATTCCGACACCAAATTGAAATGAACTTCCATTTACCAATTATTAAGGTAAGGCTTTCAGTACACCTTCCGTATACCTCAATCCCAGACGCCTACTGAAAATTCTCATTGAAGTTTCCGCTTCATTTAAAATGTAAATTTATTCGAATTAATGAGCAAAAACCTCTTTGTTCTTCAGTGGATCAATTGCGGATATAAGGCTGAGACAGAAGTAACTTGCATGTTATGTAGCTCAGCAGAATGAAATGGCTTTGTGCAGTTGTTTCTTGTTAGTTTGTGACTAACATGTTTAACGCTATTCCTCTTATTGGGTTCACGTGATTCGCCGCTCTGTTTCTGACATCCGTGCCACGCACAGTGAGTCCTTTGTACACTGAGCTATGAAGCATGATGGATGAAACATTCGGTAAGTTCAGCGCTTCTATAGTCAAGCCCGGAAAGCTGTAAATGCCGGGTAGGAAGGCGTGGACTAAAATAAACATTGTGATCGTGGCAAAAGTGTATCTCGTGATTTTGATAATTTACACACTTTCACACTTTTATTTTTTATTCTTAATCATGTATTTTCTATTTTAACTATACATTAATCTGAGCCAAAGTTTTATGTTAATATTTAATACGACGCGATGCACCGATCATGGGTTCGAATCTCACTGAGGCATGAATGTCTGTGTGCGTTAATACTGTGTTAGTGTTGTCTTGTTTGCAGGTAGCGGTCTTGCGACGGGCTGATCCCCGTCCAAGAGTCCTACCGTCAGTGTAAAAAGATTACGGAACGCCCCCCCCCAAAAAAAAAAACAGCTGTAGAGCCATTGGTGAATGAATGAAATCCCTGCATTTGACTTGAGGGCCCAGAGAAAGGCCACAAAACCTATTTTCTTTTTGAGAAACTGATAATTGTTACATGAATCAGAATTTCTGATCGTTTTATGGAAATCCAATTTCCAGTGCCATATAAATAGCAATTCGCCAGTAGGTATCTGTCCTGAGCCAGGTGAATCCAGACCGCACTCTCTAAATGGTATTCCTCCAAACTCCATTTTCATTTTATTTTTAACTTGAAATCATGCAGGAAGTGTGGCTTCTTCAGGATTCCGCATTGAAGTTAACAGTAAAATTATATTTTATTTTACTTCGGACCATCAACAATATTATTTTGGTGTTTAATATTTATTAATAGATTACTCGTATATCCCCTACAGGGTTCGACATATATCTGCCATCATCAGGCAGTGACAGTGTTCAGCAGCATTAATGAACTGTGTTGCTATTTATATTAGTGTGTGTCTCTCTCTCCATATCTTCCTATATCAAAGAATAAAAATGGCTGGGCAGCAGTAATGTTTGTGATTAGTGCTCTGGAAGTGCGTGCTTCGAAACTCGACCGGGACACCCACTATCCCGAGTGACGTGTTTCATGGTTTTCCTCATTCCCTACAGGATTATAATTTGAAATAGGTCACAACCACTTCCTTGCACGTCCGTGCCAGTACCATCATACGCTACTCCTCCGTTTGAGCTCAGGTAGTTAGAGCAATTGAAAGCAGCGTAAAATATATCGTAAATAAATAAATAGATGATGCTTGAAAGGGTTAATAACAGCCCGTCAGCTCCCCGCCACTGCTACAGTGCGTGGTGGATGGATACAGGGTTCCTCGCGCAGATGTATCTGCCTGTGATTCAGGAGTGCCGTGTAACGTATGTCCCCGCGGGCTCGTATGTCACCCCACCCCCGACGCCTCACTCCCGCCCCCCGCCGACCGGAGGCCGTTATCTCATGGAATACTCCGGTGTGGGGGAGATCTGAAGGAAGTCATTGTACAGGGATGGTAGAGACGTTCCTCTCTAAGGGGTTGTACTACCCTGTCATATATCGGAGCCAATGGGCTCGTCAGGTGAAGTCACTAGTGCGTTGTGTCCTAGTGTAGTACCCTCGGTCTGCAGTTAGAATAAATAATAATTCAATTCAATTCGTGTTTATTTACGTGCAAACTTAACAGCACAGAGGCCAATTACAAAGCTAGAACGAATAGAGAGAAATACATAAAAATAATTAAAAAACAAAATACAAAAATGATAGTCTATATTAATTACAAAGTGAGCATGAATAAATGTACAGAAACAAACACACACGCAGACAAAGCCACAATGTGAGAATTTGAGTTTCAAATAGAGCAGCATACAATAATTCAATTCAATTCAATTCGTGTTTATTTATGTGCAGACTTAACAGCACAGTGGCCAATTACAAAGTTAGCACGAGTACATAGAAATACACTAAAATTAAAGAGCAAAATACAAAATATGACAGTCTATACAATATCAATAAATTAGTAACAATTCCAAGAAAAGAAAAAAAAAAATAAGTTAACTTTAAGAGGCGAGAAAAATAAAATAAGTACATTTCGAATGGTTATTCCATTATGTGATGAGAAAGGACAATACACATACATACACACATAGAAGTTAATAATAATAATAATAATAACAACCAAATTAATTCTTATTTATTCGTGTGGCAGCTCAACATCCTAATTTAAATCAATTCAATTCATGTTTAATTACGTACAACTTAAGAGCGCAGAGGCCAAGTAAAAGGTTAGCATGAGTACATAGAATTACATAAAAATAATTAAAAAACAAATACAAAATTTGAGAGTCTACATAATAACAATAGATTAATAATAATGCCAAGAAAAGATAAAGTTAACGTTAACAAGAGAGAACAACAAAATAAGACCACATACACAGAAGTAATATTAAGAGTATCATTAACAAATATTATTAACAATTTTAGGTTCAGTGTCATTTACAGAAACTGTTCCGATTGCAAATATGTCGAGATCTTTACCCACCGCTTTGGCAGCATAGGCGCACCTAGCAGAAAGGCAGTGTTTATTAGAGGGACAAACACCAAACAGTGAGAAGTCCGTAAGATTGCTGGGAGGAA
>NW_019719373.1:488647-544609 GCF_002891405.2 Cryptotermes secundus | reverse complement strand
AACCTGTAGGTAATGGAGCGAATAAGGCCTAAAAGCTTTATGCACTCAGAAAATATGTAATTAACATGTGTGTGAAAATGTAACTTTGAATCAAAGAAAACACCCAGGTCCTTAATACGCTGGGGCGTGTAATGATAGCATGACAAAGCTGATACTCGTAGCTCAGAAAATTTGTTTTTCTGGTGTATGATACAACACGCGTTTTAGCAATATTAAGTTTCATGGAGTTAGCAGTGCACCAGTCACTTACGGAATTAATGTCAGATTGAAGTAAGAGGCAATCATGAGGAGAGTTAATAATGCGGAGAATTTTTAGATCATCGGCAAAAATTAGAAATTTACAGTAGTTAACGGAGTCACATAGGTCATTTATAAATACGTTTAAAAGAAAAGGCCCCAGAACAGAGCTTTGCGGCACCCCGGACTTTACGTGAAAATGCAAGGAGAGAGTGCCAGAAAGGCGAACCCTGGATTGTCTGTTGGTTAAGTAACTGCGAAACCAGCTAACATAAGCATCAGAGAATCCGAAGGAGCTCAATTTATGCAAGAGCATATTATGAGGGACGAGGTCAAAAGCATTAGAAAGATCAAAATAGACGGCATCAGCTTGACACTGACCGCGGACAACAGGCGTCAAGAAGTCGAGAAACGTCACCAAATTGGTAACTGTAGATTTAGTTCTGGTAAAGCCATGTTGGTTGGAATTAAATTTAGCGAAATGAGAAACATGATCATGAATAATGAATTCAAACAATTTAGAGAAATTACTGATAATAGAAATAGGTCTGTAGTTGCTCACGACGGCATGATTGCCTCTTTTAAATACCGGTACAACAATAGATTCTTTCCATGCAGCAGGAAAATACTGCTGCGTCAGACTCAAGTTAAATATAAGCCTAAGTATAGGAATAAAAATACCTGCACAACCTTTGATGATAAAACCAGGAATACCGTCAAGCCCAACAGATTTTGATGGTTTTAGTCTCTTGATGGCTTTGTAGACATCAGCATCAGAAATGGGGGCAAGGGATAAACATTCAGAAGATTGCGAGACAGGGTGAATGACCTTACAACAGTGGTTATTGTAAACAGATTGAAAGTGCTTAGCGAATGCATCAGCAACAGCTTCGGGCTGGGCTAGGTGTGTACCATCAACATCTAGATGAATGGAACAGGATCTGTGCTTTCTGAAATTAGATACGTATTTCCAGAAATGTTGGGGCTGTGACTTTAAATTGTTATCAGCTGACTTCAACCACCTAAGCCTGTCGGACTTGATGGTATTTTTAAGTAGTTTTCGATAATAGGCGAACCTGTCGTAAAAGTAATCAGAAGGATTCTTTTTAAAACGACGGTGGAAATAATTTTTCTTGGTGATGTAATGCCTTAAGATATAGGAGAACCAGTGAGGAAATTCAGACTTGCAGCGATACCCACAAGGAATTGCCTGCTCCATGGCACTTCTGACAGCAACACTGAGGCTGGCGACTGCTACGTCAACAGAAGAGGTTTCATACACGCTTGACCAATCATAAGTAGATAGAATGTTGTAAAGCAAAACGTAGTTCCCTGCTGCGAAATTTTGATAACTAAACTCACACTTTAAATTGTTGTTAACGTTAGGTAAGAGAACATCAATAATCAGAGGAGGGTGATATATATCAGTCGCGACCAATCCAGAGTCGGCAGGAACAGACTTTAGATCAGTGAAATTTGCAAATACTAGGTCAAGCATGTTAACAGTGTCAACAGCCTCAACGCACTGCCTTAGGCCAAGAAAACATGTAGAGGTGTATATAGAGTCCCCTTTGAGTTTAGAATAATAATGACAACCAGAAAGAGGTGTCCCGTTCTCCCAGTTGAATCCAGGAGCATTGAAGTCACCGAGTAATATGACGCGAGTAGTGTTCGTGTCTAGATTGTTTTCAAGTTGTCTAAAGTAATCGGTAATGACTTCCGGTTTGGTGTCAGGGGAGAAGTAATGGTTACCAGTAAGCATGTTTATGCCATCAGCAGTGGGAACCTCGACCCACACACATTCAGAACAGAGTTCTAAATCATACCTGCGCCTGCAAGAGACCAGGCTGGCGGTAATGGCTGTTAAAACGCCACCACCGCGAGCCTTGTTTAAACACGTGTATGGCCGGTCAGACCGGTAAACGATGTATTGGTTAGGAAACAGATTGTGATCGTAGCACAAGTCGTTGAGCCATGTCTCGGACAGACAAATTATGTCGTAATTGGAGGCGCACACGTTGTCATAAAATTCAAGTTTTTTGGTCCTGAGACCTCTAACATTTTGATAAAAAAAATGCCAAGAGAGTTACCGAAATTCAGATGCAACATGGCCGAACGACTCGTGCTCGCATCACTGAAAGAGGCCATGTTTAAGTGGATGTCGAGCTGCCTCCGTTAGCCCCATTGTTATCCGCTGGATTTGTTGTAGGTTTAACAGCAGCAGCGGGAGCTGCCGCTTCAGGTGTGCTGGCAGTAAATATCTGCTCCGCGGTAAGCTTACCATAATATGGAGCAATCAAGCAACCAGAAGGCCAGACACCAGTGCTATTTATTAGAGCAAATTCGCCTTCCAGTACAGAGATATGAGATGAAGAGTACGAGTTGAATTTAGTTTTGAGTCTGGTGCAGACCAACTGTTTTAGACTCAATTGCTCCTTCAATGATTTGTGCACATCATCAGCAGTAACCTCGGGGCTAAACCGAGAGACAAATAGTGCCTTAGATCTTTCAGCTTTTTTGACGACCGGCAAGGATTGCGAGCTACTAATACCGATGAGGGGCTGCCTGCGAAGCTTCACCTTGTTGACAACAGCACTTGCAGCAGGAATGCTGGTGGTGGTCCTATTTCTGTACCTAACGGTTTTAAATCCTTCAGGATCAGGTAGCGCTGTAGGCCCAGGGGGTGAAACCCCAACCGCAGCGATGTCCCTGTACTACAAGGTCGTCCCAGAAGGTACAGCAGCCGAGGCCTGAGTGGAGAGGGCAGCTGAATGCATACGCTGGTTGCTGGCTGCTTCCTTGCGGGATGTTTCTGCCGGCAGAATGCGCTGCTCCCTAGGGGGCCTGGGTGAGGCTTCAACATGGCTATGCAGATTCCTAATTTCCTCTTTCAGCAGCAAGTTATCATTTTTGAGATGGGCGACCTCTTTAGCCAGATTTGTTACCATATCCACAAGGGACTCAATTAACTGCACGGTGCATTGTCCATTGTGTCTAATAGCTTCAAGCTGATTACTCACAGATATAAGGGGAGAGGCCTCTTGGTTGGATGAAGCACAACTCGTGGCTCCTTCATTAGATGGAGATCCCGGTGAATTGGTAGGATCCATATCAATGCCTGATAAATTCGCACACGCGTTGCACTTGTATACGGACTCACCCTCAGCGGTTAGAGTAGCCTGCTCGGCCTCTCCAAGTTGCAGGCACGCACAGTGAGATCGCACCTCACATACACCACACCGAATAAATTTTTGTTTACCATAAAATGGCTTGTCACATATTGGACAAGCATCCCGGCTGGCCACCATGAAGCCACACAGAAACACGAACACTGGATTCACGAGATAAAAGTTCCAGATGTTCGCAGCAAGCAGCAGGAGCAGGAGCACGCAGTACAACACGTCCGCTCCCTCCGAGCGCTCGAGCAACAATAACAATAATAATAATAATAATAATTCGACCGACGTCAACGCGAAGTGAAAGAATTTTTTCTACGTCAGGAATATTCATCACGAAACAGAGATCAAGACGACTGGATGGGTCGGTAATGCAGTGGGTGTTCACTGTGCATTATTATGGTCACTCGTTGTTGTTTAGAAACAAAAAAAAAACTCCGTGATTTCAGTCCGCAGGCGAACCATACCGACCGAGCGACAAATTTGGCACTATAACTTCGCCGACAAGCAGCGGTCGCTCGGTCGGTATATTGTTTAGAAACACGTAAATAAATTGTTATGAAATATACAGAATAATTTATGATTTCGGGAATTCGGGGGAATTGCGGTTTCTCATTGCATAATCTGGTGGAAACACTGTGCAAAGCTCAGGTGCCGCATTCCAGCCTTACTTACTTACTTACTTACTCATGGAGCTCAGCTCTTCTGGAGGAGCGGCCAATTCTGCAGCTACTCAAGAATTTCCCAGCATTTTATGGAACCCGAAAGTTCATCACCGTGTTCACAAGAGCCCTCCACTGGTCCCTATCCTGAGCCAAATCTATCCAATCCATACCATCCCATCCTATTTCTCTAAGATCCATTCTAATATTGTTCACCCACCTACGCCTTGGTCTTCCCAGTGGTCTCTTTCCTTCTGGCTTTCCCACCAATATCCTATACGCATTCCTCGTCTCCCCCATTAGTGCTACATGACCTGCCCACCTCATCCTCCTTGACTTGATCATTCCAATTATACTTGGAGAAGATTACAAGTTATGAAGCTCCTCATTATGCAGTTTCCTCCAACCTCCTGTCACTTCATCTCTCTTTGGTCCAAATATTCTCCTCAACACCCTCTTCTCAAACACCCTCAGTCATTGTTCCTCCCTTAATGTCAGAGACCAAGTTTCACGCCCATACATAACCACAGGCAAAATTATACTTTTGTATATTCCAATTTTTATGTTTTTGGACAACAGACGAGAAGACAAAAGGTTTTGGACTGAATGGTAGCAAGCATTACCCGAGTTCAATCGCCTCTTAATTTCCTCCTGAATCAGGTTTCGATCTGTTATCGTTGCTCCCAAATATCTGAATTGTGCCACATTTTCAAAATATCTGTTTTCTATCTTAATGTCATGATTTTGCCCTGAATTTTGGTGACGAGACAGTAACATATACATAGTTTTCTCTGTGTTTACTTCTAGACCAACCTCTTTACTTGCGTCAATTAAAGTTTGTGTGTTTTTCTTTATGGTATCTACATTATCACCCAGTAGATTCACATCATCGGCGTAGACCAACAGCTGATGTGTCCCGTTTGATTTTAGTCCCACCTGGTTTCCCTGGACCTTCTAATTGCATATTCTAAGGCAAAGTTGAAAAGGAGTGGCGATAAAGCGTCTCCTTGTTTTAAACCATTATGGATAGGAAATTTATCAGACAAATGTTTACCTACACGGACTTTACTATACGTTTCGTTTAAACATATTCTAATCAACCTAACTAGTTTCATGGGTATCCCAAACTTTATCAGAATATTGTACAATACTTTCCTCCTAACTGAATCGAAGGATTTCTTGAAGTCTATGAATAGGTGATGTACTGTCTCATCATACTCCCATTTTTCTCCAATATCTGACGAATGCAAAAGATCTGATCTGTAGTTGATCTGTTACGTCGAAACCCACACTGATGATCCCCAATATCCCAGCCTGTTACTGGCAAAATTTCTCTTCCAGTACCAAACAACAGACTGATACTTGGTATTCGTTGTAACATTCACGATACGTACATCGTAGTGTTGGGATGGCGCAGTCGGTATACAGGCCGAAGGGTCGGATTTCGAATCCTGATAGCTGTAAGATTTATTTCTCCAAGTTGTGCAGACAGGTTTTGGGGCCCACCCGGCCTCATATCCAGTGAGTGTGAAAGCTGACCACTCACCTTCACCTCCGAGGTAAAAAATACGTGGATCTATACATCCACTCCCCCATACGTCTTCAATGTGTAGTGCGGACGGACAACTTTACAGCACAGTGTTAGTTATTGTTTCCGCTCTTATCGTCAATATTAGTGAAGGCCAGTTATTAAGATATTTTCTGTCACAAAGCCATCCTCATCAGCCTGTTCTGAACCGACGGGCTATTGACTGGAGTGCCGTGGAATCGGGGTTCCATTCCCGTCAGAGGCAGTAGTATCTTGTCTTCTCTACAGCGTCCAGACCGGTTCTGGGTTCACAGCCTCCTGTCTAATGAAAGTTTGGAAAATATTTCCCTGACGGTAAAGAGGCAGAGTCGTGAAGCTGATTTCTCACCTGCCTCTAATGCCGAGGTTATGAATTCAAGGAGGTATATGCCTAATCTCCCATTCATCTCCATAGCGTGATGCTTAATTAAGCACGGGGACAATTTTGCCCCTTATTGATGTGGTGGTGTAAAAATATCACAGGTTTTGCAGTTTCCATTCTATGTTATGGCAAGAACGAAGTCTAAAAAGACTGCTTTCATTATCATGCTGATGCATCCAACGGCTTTTGAAAATGACACAGAAAGTTTGAAATATGAAATGAAGTTGGGCATTTTCCGCTTTACATAACCTTAGAAGATTCATTATTCATGTTTTACCCACTTTTCCTTTTCACGGAAGATGGGTTTCATCTTCTCTTTAGGTAAATACAAATGAGGAATACTGATGGGCCGGGCCGTTTGCACGCTTTGTTCGGTTTTGTACCCATCCTCTATCTAACCTCACTGACAGCATCTCCGGTTGTATAACATGGCATGGAGGGTGATCAGTGAACAGTGAATTGTAAACGACTTGAAAGAAAGTCATAGTGCCAACAGAAGAAAGATGATAAAGGTAAAGATATCTTTGTGACAGGCTCTGGAGGCCCATAGGGTTGTGAGACGTCGAAGCTCTAACATTTTCTAGACAATCGACTCATAGGTGGCGCTGAAGTTGTCAGCCTTACTCCCCGGCCGCTATTTACCCCCCAGGAAGATTGCTGGTACTCATAAGTGTTAGTGGCTGAGTTGACCCTAGGGCCATAGTGCGGCTGGAAGGATTAGATCAATTGAAAAATCCGATATCACCGGGAATTGAACCCACGACCTTCCGGCTTATAGCATAGTGCCTCAACCAATTACGGCACCGCGTGCCCCTCGTTACATGCTGTGGTTTTCTTAATAAAAATGCCCTTACTCTCGATGACGAGACCCGGGTTAGCTCAGTTGATACAGTAACCACGGTACCGTTTGGACATTCGAAGAATTGGTAATCGCTACACTGCACAGACAAGAGATTTTTCTCTTACAGGGCGTTCAGATCGGCCCCAAGGCCGGCACAGCCTCATCACAGATGGATACCGGGTGTCTTCCCCGGAGAGTACAGCGGCCGGTGCGTGAAGCTGACCGTTAACCTCCATCTAGTCCGCATATTAATTATGCATGGTACTATACCTACACTCCTCATACGTTTTATAGCGCTTGACCTAAGCCTAATAATTTGATATTGACATGGAAACATAGTATACTAGAGAGAGGAGATGGGTTGAAATTGCATATTTGTGCTTGTTATTCATGTTACACTTCGGATGTATCATTCGATAACATGTAGCACGGGAAAGGATTACGGGAGAAAACAGGGGAAGTTAATAATACGAAGCTTATATGGTAAATGATGAAAAGTTCCGCTGAATTCTCAACGGATGTTCCATTACTAGTGTTTAAATATTCAGTCCGTACCTCACAGGAAGCACGTTACGTCATCGCTACAAAGCCCAACCGGTTAATGCTGTTTAGGGAAATAATCGCTGTTTATTGTGAGAACCAAACGGAACACTCAAATACACTGTGTGGGCAGAATTAAGAGTTTTTAATGTTAGAAAAGTTGATATGGGCTTTCAAGTTAAGTTAACAACTCGCACTAAAATGTCGAACTGTAGAACTGTCCATCTCTCCGTGCTGGCTAACCACTGGCTTCTGTTAACACTACTCCCTTCGCCGATATATATACAGGGTGATTCACGAAGTTTTACCACCATTTAGGGAGGGCATTCCTGAGGTAATTTGGAACAAAAATGTTAATATACTAATGGTATCCAACTCATAATTAAAAAGATACAGTAATTTGAAAACTGGCGAAAATTCTTTTTTTTTCGAATTTCAGTCAAAACAAATTAGATATACAGTACAAACACTTTTTAAATCGTTAATGTTTTAGGAAAGAAGCATTCTAAAACCATTTTTTTTCAATTTCTTAATTTTGCATTGTGCAACATTTTTCATCGATTTTGTCTTACAAAATTACATTATTTTCAGCATTCCATTCTGTAAACATACCAATGGTTGCATATCACACATTTCTATCAATCTGTTTCCTTTAAACTGTAGTGCTTTAGAAGACGACTGGATTTACATAAGATTTCCAAAAATGTCTCCCTGCACGTCAACACAATGTGTCGCACGCGTATGAACCGCTCTGCCTATCTACCTACGCGCAACATTCAAACCGGTCTACCTTATCTGCTGACATAGCTGACTGGAACGTATGGTCGCCCACGCTGAAGCATAGCGCTGCATTCACAGTGATGCGTTTCGAAAATCTATCGTTACTCCGTAACTATTGAAAATCGACCACAAGTTTATAAGGAAATTTTGCAGGAAATAACCCCAGGAATATGTACCATAAGCCGGGGTAAAACTTCGTGAATCACTCTGTATATCGGGCAAGTGGGAAACGTCGCCTCCAGCAGCTCCTCTGCTGTTACGTCACAGCGGGGATTGTTTACTGGCTTGGCAAATAACACGCATCAACTAATAGAGCAAAGATATGCAGTCATGGATCACAGGTCAATGAATTAAAGGGGAAATAAGTCTCAATTCCCAACACGACTATCGACAGTTACAGCAGCAATATGTAAAAAATGTTGTGTCCGATCTGCACTGCTGACAGGTTTTCTCTATCATTGAACGCCCTGTATTAGTATATTTGTTAAAGAATAGTGAATCTTCTTCATAGCCATGTTTGTTGCCTTAGTCCATTAAACCGGAATGATTACTGCATGTACCATTTCAACAAAACTCTACATTCTGCCCACACGGAATGTGTGTCTGCTCCGTATGGTTCTCACAGTAAACAAAGATATTTCCTTAAACAACATTAACCGGTTGGGCTTTGTAGCGAAGACGCAATGTGTTCCCTGTGAGGTACGGACTGAACTCTGCATTCTGCCCACACAGTGTATTTATGTGTTCCATTTGGTTCTCACAATAAACAGCGGTTATTTCCCTAAACAGCATTAACCGGTTGGGCTTTGTAGCGGAGAGTTTATGTGTTTCCTGTGAGGTACGCACTGAACTCTGCATTCTGCCCACACAGTGTATTTATGTGTTCCGTATGGTTCTCACAGTAAACAGCGATTGTTTCCCTAAACAGCATTAACCGGTTGGGCTTTGTAGTGGAGACGTAATGTGTTTCCTGTGAGGTACGGACTGAACTCTGTATTCTGCCCACACAGTGCATTTGTGTGTTCCGTATGGTTCTCACAATAAACAGCGACTGTTTCCTTAAACAGCATTAACCGGTTGGGCTTTGTACCGGAGATGTAATGTGTTTCCTGTGAGGTAGTAACGCCATGTAGTCCGTTAAGAACGAAGCGACGTTTCTGAGGAATATTTTGCCTCCATCTTAGGCTCGAATAATATGCCAAGCAATAAACCAGCATTAAGCGTGTGGCAAGCAATTTTTAATCGTTTTTAAGAAACTAGGGCTTCTGATTGCTGAAAGAAAATGGAGCTCCGCTTTTGTTTGTTTTTTTTATTTCTGTGCTGGAGAGCGTAGTGGCGGGTTGTGCGCTACGGATAATCCTAACCATAAAACATTACATATATTATTTATCTTGTTACAGTTCACAGTCGTGTCTTCTCGAGTTTTATTCTCCGTTCTCGGATTGAAATACGACCTGGTTTTACCTCTGCTTACAGACGTTCCTCTCCTTTGAACCACTGTGCTGAGCACACAACTCCTTCGCGTCGCGTCGCGTCCTTCAGCAAAGGCGACCCATCCATCTGCATTAATGGATGCATTACAGCCATTTAAATGCCGGTTATAAATGTTATTGGTAATAATATTAATCTGACTTTATTCGGGTGTTTGAGAGAGGAAAGTCAGAATCATGAGTCAAGGAGGGGGAGTAGTGAGAAGGAGCAAAAATTTTTTCGTTTTGGGGAAATATTTGAAAATTTCTTTTTAATGGCAATCCTACGAAACACACATGTGCTGTGTGGAGAGAAAGAAGTGATTCTGTAATGTTAAATTGTGAGTATCGGTGCCACTGTATTTTAACGGGTTGAATTATATCAGCAAATTGTTTGACTTTTTATTTTAGAAATTATTTATTAATAGAAAAGCAATTTTAAAAAAATGTTTGTCATATTTGAGATATTTCCGCCTGCAGTAAATATTTATGCATTTTCTCGTAATATGTACATGTGTTAGGGAACGTACACACACAGCTACATCGGTCGTATGACGTCCGTACGGTTCACGTTGCATCAAGTAGTAGAATATAAAGTGTAGTCTTAACTTTCATATGTGACGACATGCGAAATCTACCGTACGACAGTCGGAGAGCAGTCGGACCAAACCACACGGACTGTGACAGCCGTCCGACTGTCGCAGACTCAGTGGGTGATGCAGTCCAATTCTGTGATTCACATTACGCGACTTCATCCGTACGAACCCCGGATCGTCTGTTTCGCGTTATTGCATTAGTTCTTATGGTTGTACTGTTGTTTCGAAATTGGCGAGAGTCGCTCTAGTGTGAAAAGGAGGTCGTACGGCAAAAAAATCGTACATCTTTCCGTGCGACCGAAATCGCTGTGTGTGTACGTGACCTTACGCTACACATGACATCTCGGAAATCAGTGTTGCAGTTTCACTGCTTGACTATAATATGATAAATATGATCACATATTGGATAAGAAAGTATGTCGTACTTTATTAGCGATGTATCGAGTCTATGGTTCTCGTACAATGTCTACTTCACTGGCAAGTCTGGTCCCACTGAGTTTTGATCATCACAGCGGTGTGACGCGGTTCTGTTCAGCGTTCTGGTTTGCTGTCTATGTACAGCAGCATTACACTTCGAGATGTTGTACATATGTTGTATTTAGTGCATATGGTTTCCATGTGATATGTTAAGTAATACTTAAAAGGTGTATTAATTATTGCTTAGTGTACGTGTATATGCCTAGCACTGAAGGAGGTCGGATTGGGTCAACTTGGCCATCTGAGTGAGTTAAAGCACTTTATGTTATTATATAGGAGGTAGTGTGTGGGTGGATTTTACTCAAGCAAAATTACTTTTTTCTTCTACTGCGTTATATTTTATTACTGTATATACAAACGTTATTTATATTAAACCTCGCTAATCCGGTTTAATGATACAAAAGTTAGCCATAAAAGACAATAACAATTTAAGAAACAAGTAAATGGAATTTCTTAATAATATAGGTAGTGCTGATGGTAATAAATAAAAATATATCACTGCAGCATTTTCTTCGTCTGCCAGAAGCTGAAATCCAGGGTCTCCTTCGTCCAGCTCAAGCCAATCTTGGATATTTTCTTGAGTGGTTTCAGTCTCTCCAGCTGCCCCCCAACACAGTCTGAAAGACCTCTTGCTCTAATCCATCTTGCTCCTAAGTCCCACGTGTCTTGTTAAGTACCTACTCAACTCCGAACAGAATTTATAATTTTTCATATTTCAGTCAGGATTATTTTTTTATTGCTAGTGGGGTGGGACTAAGTCCCTTGTACTGCGGCCACTTCTGGCCTCTCGTACCAGCCCCAGATGATAGGTGAGGGTGATTTTGGAGCAATCGGTGGAATGAAGATTGGCAGGGGAAACTGAAGTACTCGGAGAAAACCTACCCCAGCGCCACCAAAAATCCCACTTGACCAGACCCCGGATCGAACCCGGGCCGCCGCGGTGGAAAGCCAGCGACCAACCGCTTGAGCTATGGTGCGGCCTTCAGTCAGGATTAACTGTAGCCGGATTAGCGAGGGTTAGCTATGTATGAATTATAAGGAACTGGTTACCGCTTGTCGCTAAGAGCTCAATTCAAATTGATGGTTGGATATAAATGTAACCTGACAAACTGAATGTATTAAAAAACGCTGCGTCACTGAATACGTGTTTCCTCTTTTGGTTTTCTTAAAGGTTTCTGGCGAAAGTTGGTTCATTATGCAAAGACTTAGTTAGTTAGTTATTGGAGAGGGTGGGTTTCCCCATGCACTTAGACCTGTATTGGTCCATTGTGCTTCCCTCTATGATTTCTACCAGTCTCTATATCCTACCGGTACTGGTGCTTACCATCAGTCCCGCCCAGCCAGCGAGACCGGCTCTACTAGCTGAGAGGTATCTATAATGCTTCCCCCATCTACCAGAGGTATTAGAGACTGCTGTTGGGCGGGAAACGTCCGTAATTTGGCTCAGTGACCTCCTTTGGAGATATGAGGTTCTTTTACGTGCCGTAAAGCTACGACACAGGTCCCACGGCTTAAAGTCCCTCCCGGAGGACTTGTTCCCTGAAATTTTCCGCCCTTAAAAATTCGACGACTTCCGCCGGGTATTTGAACCCGCGTACTACGAGTCATGAGGTGGGAACGTTACCTCTAGACTACGGAGGCCGCTATGCAAAGACTTACATTGTATATTCTCTATTGTGACATGTTTACTATACACGACGTTTCGGAAAGTGGGTCCAGTTCGGTCATCCGTTGTAAGGAGAGAGACTGTTTCGTACTCGAAGTCGTTAAACGGAAATGCCTATGCTGGAAGGTGATTTGTTCCCATGTTTAGAAATTCTGCATCATCCATGTAATTGTCCTACTCGTGTTTATATCTGGAAAACATCGACAAATATTACGAAAAATAGAGACTGGAATACAGAGAATTGGCCAATAAACAAGCCGCCTCTGGTCTGTATACACTTCGTAATGGAAACATTCAACAACTTTTCTGTATACAACGCATAATAGAGTGTATAATGAAATCACTCGAGCCGCCACTTTGTGTATACTACTCGTACTGAAAACATTAATAAGCCAAGAGCTATTTTCAAATTACGGACGAAGAATTTAGAAGCTGGATACTCCGACACGCTAATCAAATATATTTCAAATTGAATCTCCATTTACTGACAGGCACAGTTTGAATTAGACCTCGATCTTATGGTTCTCGTAGCTCAGCATGGGGCCATTACATCGACAGTTTTAGATATGTGTTTCGAATTCTAATTGGGCAAAGCTGAATTTCCTTTACAAGGCTGTCAGTATCATGACTGTAGAGTGTCGAATTTTACGATGATTAACGAATCCAGGCACTAGTTGACTCAAGCGGTAGATCTTTTGCTTTGCATTCAGAAGGTTCGCGGTTCGAAGCCTAGTCGGGGCATCTGCTATCCTGACCGAGGTACTTCTTGATTTTAGTCAGTACCCCGGAAGGTTCTGGGGATAATGCATAAAATATGCCACGACCCTTTTCTTCGCGTTTCCCAATTCATTATTCGCCCGTGATCTGTAGTTAACATTCGACAGTATGTACCTTGATTTCGATTAGTTGGCGATTGATGAATTGGAAAGGATGTGGAAGGAAGCAGTCGAGTTCCATTTGAAGGAGTCATCTCGCCTGGAGTGGCTAAGTAAAACCACGAAACCTCAGCATGGTAGTCCGTATCCTGGCCGAGATCCTAACAGGGTGGCTCCCGAAATACAAACCAGTAATGTTACCACCGTATGAAACACGTTAAGTGGTATACTGTGAAATATTTGAGTATTCCAGAGAGAAAGTGTACTCCATGTAGTGCGGGAACGGGCATGTATCATCAGCAGCCCGTGATGGAGACGTTGCGTCGTCATTCGGAAGTTACCGGATTGAGTTTCCGAAATTCTTCCGGTATTCATAAGCCGCTAATGCATAATGATGAACTTCATAACTTCTACTCTTCTCCAGGTATAGTTAGAGTGATCTAGTCAGGATGAGATGGGCATGGCATGTAGTACGATTGGGGAGAAGAGGTATCCATATAGGATATTGGTGGGAAGGCCAGAAGGAAAGAGACCACTGTGAAGACGAAGACGTAGGTGGGTGCGCAATATTAAAATGGATCTAAGCGAGATAGGATGGGATGGTACGGACTGGATCGATCTGGCTCAGGATATGGACCAGTGGAGGGCTCTTGTGAACACGGCAATAAACCTTCGGGTTCCATAAAATGCTGGGAAGTTCTTGAGTAGCTGCAGAATTGGCTTCTCGAGAAGGGCTCAGCTCCGTGAGTGAGTGATAAGTCGATAGGGAGTGCAAACATACATACACCGGATTTTCTTTCGTGAGGTTGCCTACACGAGGTACGACTTGCTAAAATCTTGGTTACTTAACTGCGTCAGTAACGAGATTATCATAAAGTTCGGATAATAAATTAATGTGGAGCAGTTTGTCGGAAAAAAAATGGTAGGAGCCTCAAAATTGCTCTGAGAAGAACCTTACCCATTCCGCCTGGTCTATCTCAAATCCCACATGACCTGACCTGGGATGAGCCCAAGCCTCCACGGCGGGAAAATAACAACCGCCTGAACCGTAAGGAATGTAGTGGACAGATTTTAAAAATCAGGTCGTTTATACCCTCATGGCCTCATCATCACTTTGTATAATTGAATTATAGACCTTAAGGACTTCAAGTAACAGCGTCTGACCAGTGCCTAGTGCTGCCATCTGTTTAACCAGTTATTGACATATCACACAAGAGCACGCTGGTTATATAGTTGGTGAGCCATCGCTGATATGATTAATGACGCAGTAAACACGTCACCACCACAAGCAGCGCGCCCTGTGCGTTAGTACACGTATATTACCGAGGGCTCAGTAGATAACCATGTAAATATCTGAAATGCCATACTTGTTAGCAAAACCTAATTTGAGGGAAGGGATCCTACGGCCTGCTTTAACTATTATCATCTGCCATTGTACGAATATGCATTTCCGCACACAGATTTGTCACTGGGTTTATATTTGTAGCTTTGTTACAGACGGGCCGTCGGCAAACTTCTAAGTCGGTAATTCTGAGTGTACTCGTACAAGTTTTCTTTGCTGTTTCCATGGAGACAGAAAGACAGAAACTAATTTTTCATCTTGCTCATGTTTTATGAGGCCTGTGGTTCTCACGGAGATCTTCTGTATTATGACGCCATGTAATCTAGTACATGGTTAAGATTTACCGATGTTTCGGTAAATATACTGCCGACATCTTCAGTCTGTAAATGATTTAAGTTTTCTCGGATGTGACTCTTTGTAGCTAGAACGGTTATCAACGTTTCGGAGGTATATCTTGCATCCATTTTCGGTGTAGAAATGGTCTTCTGAGTTGTGACGACATACACTCTTATAGGTGGTTACCAACATTCGAAGGTAAATATTGCCTCCATCTTCATATTAGAAGTGATTGTTGTTTTTTGGATGTGGTACCATGTTCTCTGGTAAAAGGTTACCAGAATTTCGGAGGAACATACCTCCATTTTCAGTGTAGAAATAAGCCAAGCAGGAAAATTATCCTGTTCCAGTCAATGTATGGAAGTAGAAAGAATTTGGCCCTTCAGTGAGAAGAGAAGTGGCCAGTCCGAGATGGGGAGAAGGGTGACGCTAACCATGTGCAAGATTGCACGGTGTAACATCCCAGAACAGCGCATCCTGCTGGTGGTTTATGTACTTGGAACCGGGGGAAAGTAATTTGTTTCACGTATGAAATCAGATGCAAGAACAAGGTGCTGAGATGAATTTTTTGGCCCAGAAAGCATTATATACACGTAGTAAAAAAAAAATAGGTAAAGCCATCCCTGTAACAGCTTGAAGGCCTATAGGATTGTATGACGTCGGGGCACCCACACTTTCTAGACAATCGGCTCACAGATGGCGGTAAGTTTGTCAGCCTTACGCTCCGTCCGCCCTTTAAACCCAGGAAGATTCCTTGTACTCATTTCTCTCAGAGGCTGAGTCGATCACAGGGGCTATAGTGCGGCTGGAAGGATTAGGTCAATTGAAAAATGCATATGATCACATCGTGAATCGAACCCGAGACCTTCCGCATGCCCCCAGAATAAATAATATCAGATCAAAGAAAACTACGAGACGAGAAGCTTCCTCACGCAACATAGCCAGGACGATCGAACGATGGAGCAAGTTGCTGGAGTGGCAACTACGTATATTTTGGTTCAACATCCTGATGATAAGAAGGCATTTCGAATACCTAGACTTAAATTGAAAGATAATATAGTCATGTGTCCGGAGTTCCGTGAAAAGAAATTGTGGATTCTGGATTAGACGAAGCTGTTTATTGGATAAGTCTTTTACAATTACAACTACAGTCACTCCGAAATAGCGTCTTCCAGACGTTGCGACCTGACTAGTTCATCTCTCGAGTTTCGTCGTCTGGTTCTTGGCTGAGCCGGTTTCTTCTCTCAGCTCTGCTCCGTTAGCCATTGATCTCAGTTCCGATCTGGTCGTCTCTGATCTGTCCTGAGTCTGAATCTCCGCGTCTCATTTTACGACCGACGGCCAGTCTGTCTAGGCATAAAGCACCCATGTGGGGCTTGGACCAGATCTTTATTGCTGTTTGATAGTTAAGGTTTTGTTTTTTTTGTGGGCGCCCTCTCTGACGAGAGGACGGGTCTGTCTTTCGTGTATGCTGCTGGTCCTTGCCAGCGCAGTCTTCCTCGGGTCCGAGTCCCTTGGGGCTCGCGACCATATTTTACTGTCTCAAATTTGAGACTTCACTTTTCGTCGCCTCCTACGATTCGCAGCGTCACGGTGGAGGTGTTCGAACCCGCCTCCAAACGGACATGATCTGTCCTCAAATAAAAGTCAAAGTCACATTGTGACTGACAGTCAGTCAGTAAGTCTTGGTGTCGAGCCCCATGTGGGGCTCATGACCAGATATTAATTATTATAGTTTGACAGTTACTGTCTTGTTTCTGTGAAGCGCCCTCTCTGACGAGAGGACGGATCTGTCTTTTGTATTTGCTGCTGGCCTTGTCAGCGCAGTCTTTCTCGGGTCCGAGTTCCATTTGGTCTCATATCTTCTACAGCCGGACGGACTAGAAGAGACTTGCTTGAAGGGTTTCGTTTCCGTAACGGTTGTCTGCGTTGTCTCGGGAACGTGTTTTCATTTTTAGGTTATTATTTAAGTAGTTACTATAGGATTCTGACGATGGTGTATAACACACTGATATATTGGGATTTTGGACTTGATCCATCGTCCTGGTTTCTAAGATAACAAATAAAAACACGACGTTTCGGAAACTGGATCTGTTTCCGTCCTCAGGTGAAGGAAAACACCTATTCTGTTGGGTCCGTTAGAAAGAGCTAGCCTCAGTCATGGGACAGAATAGGTGTTTTCCTTCACCTGAGGACGGAAACAGATCCAGTTTCCGAAACGTCGTGTTTTTATTTGTTATCTTAAAAACCAGGACGATGGATAAGTCCAAAATCCCAATATATCAGTGTGTTATTATTTAGGTTATTTAGGTTATGATTTTATCTCTAGCTATTGGTTGTTGTGGAGACAACGCTTATTGAGCCGTTACCCGACAATGGACATCTTTGTATGCGCTCTCTCGGAAACGTGTTTTAACGGGCCGTTGTGTAGCAATGGACGCCCGCGCAGATATTGCAGATATTCTGGCTTTTAGGCGGCACGCCACAATATTAAAACGGATCGTAAAAATTAAGGTGAGATTGCATTGCTCTGGCTAAGGATAGGATACAGAGGGAGGCTACTGTGTGCCTTGATGTTCCATAGTCCTGTTTCTTGCATTTTAAAATCATTTTATGTTTGTTTCAACGAACATTTTGGATCACTTTTTATTCACTGTCTCACATGCGAACTTGTGTTAGAATTTTTAAATTCACGTAAGAGGAATCGTGCAGCACTGCAGACGTAAAACAACACGTGTGCACAAATGAGGGTACACTTCGGAAGTGCAGAAGTTTTCGAAGTACTTAATGATAACCACATCAATCGAAACATATAATGCACGAGTTATGTAAAAAAGTAATTTGAAATTAAAGAAAGTTAATTTTAAGATTTGAACACAAGTTTGCTTGTAAGACGGCGAATACTAAGTGACAACTGACGTGCGGCAGGCTGCTACAGAGTAACATACTCCTATTTATGATTTTTGACAAAGTTATTTAAAAATCAGTCCCACACACTTTTTACGAAGTACATGGAGTGGTTTTAGTGTCAAATTTAATCCGTCAAAATATGGCGGTTTAACTATCCGTACCCTCCGATTTAACGCACAGAAATTCTGTTGGTCTGCGTAAGAGAGAGCGCGAGGTAGGGCTTATTCATCCCTTTCTACAACGGATATTAGAGGTTATTCGGAAGTTTCTAACAAAACGATGGGGCAGGCGGTAGCGTAGTTGGCTGAGGCACCATGCTACAAGCCGGAAGGTCGCAGGTTCAATTCCCGATGAAGTCACTGTATTTTTCAATTGACCTAATCCTTCCAGCCGCACTATGGCCCTGGGATCGACTCAGCCTGTAACAGAAATGAGTACCAGGAATCTTTCTGGGGGTAAAAGGGAGGCCAGCGCTTAAGGCTGACCAACTCACCGCCATCTATGAGGCGACTGTCTAGAAAATGTGGGAGCCTTGACGTCGCACAAACCTATGGGCTTCCACCGCCTGTTACAAGAATAGTTTTACTTTCCTTTATCTTCTAACAAAATGATTACTTCTCCTGACTTTTTGCTTCAGTCCACGCTTTCGCTGTTCTTCTAACCACTTCCTCTGTGGGGTCTTGCTATCATCCGAGAACAAGCGGGGACGCTTCCCCACTACGTCACACTTCTTTATGACGTCGTGCGTAATTAAGAGCACGGGCAACTTTGCATTTACTTCAGTTTGTAAAAAGTTAAGCAAACTTAGGAATTCTAGTAAATTAATCTCCTTTCGCTACGTCAGCAACAATGGCATGTGTGAACTTCATATCCACTGTTGTACAGGACTAAAAAAGAAAGAAGTGGGAGTGGTTAGGGCATTGGAGTAGGGGGGATGGGGTGGACTGCTGAGGGCGGGAGATGGAAAACAGCTGAATTCCGCGCATTGTTGCGAGTTCCTGTGAATAACATGGAGTCCCCCGATCAATAGGCAAGGAACGTGCGACCGGCGAGCTGGGCTGTCGAGTGAACTGAAGTAAAGGAAACTTGTGCAGGAACATTAACATTCACCTGTAACCCCGCAACGTGCAGTGATAACTGTGTGTACCACCTGCTCTAAAATCACAAGGCTATGCATTCTGCCCACAAAGTGTATTTGTGTGTTCCATATGGTTCTCCCAATAAACAGCGATTATTTCCCTAAACAGCATTAACCGGTTGGGCTTTGTAGCGGAGACGTAATGTGTTTCATGTGAGGTACTCAGTGAACTCTGCGTTCTGCCCACACAGTGTATTTGTGTGTTCTCCGTCATTCCGAAAATATTCTAAAAGCACATAGAAGAAAGAGGCCTGCTTAACACAGGCCAGTTTGGTTAACGTGCGCATCACAGCATGCACTGCAATGTATGAGGCCAATGGACCACATGACCCTTAATTTCAACAATAAAATGTCTACAGCTGTGGTGTTCTTGGACATCGAAAAACCCTTTGATACTACATGGCACTCGGCCTTGCTATATAAGATATCAAAACTGGAATTTTCGACAAGCTTAATCAGGCTTATTGGATCATTTCTTTCACAACAAAAATTCAACGTTTCCGTGGAAGGCGAAATATCTACGGCAAGGGAAATGCAAGCAGGGGTGCCACAAGATTTGGTCCTGTCCCCTACTCTTTTCAATATGTACTAGGGTTGGAACTTTAATAGTGGCATAGTTTCTTCCCCCCCCCCCAATGTAGTGTCTCTCAGTACCATCCCCACTTCTTCTCTCTCTCTCTCTCTCTCTCTCTCTTTCTGTCCTTAATTCCACAGAGTATTTGTGTGTTCCGTATGGTTCTCACAATAAACAGCGATTATTTCCCTAAACAGCATTAACCGGTTGGGCTTTGTAGAGGAGACGTAATGTGATTCTTGTGAGGTACGGATTGAACTCTGCATTCTGCCCATACAGTTTATTTATGTGTTCCGTATGGTTCTCACACTAAACAGCGATTATTTTCCTAAACAACATTAACCGGTTGGGCTTTGTAGCGGAGACGTAATGCGTTTCCTGTGGGGTACGGACTGAATTCTTGTATATTACATATTTATGTATATAAAACTGGTTGAAATTTATAAAATATATTCTAATTGTGCGTTTCCAAGAATGGGACCCGGAGGCACTCAGGGTTCCATGAAGCTGTTTGTGAGGCGAGGCAAAATATTTTCTGAGAACAAAGATTCTGAATTAATTATAATACTGAAATTCGGATTAAATAAAAATAATACAATTTAATATGAATAGTAATACATAAATATCATTTACGTGTATATGCACTTAATTATATTGTCACGATTTAGGTGCGTGACTCTTGACGGGGTTTCGGTATGGATATAAGATTTATTGATCACTTATACACACAACTATGAAATACAAGTAATTATAGCGTCGTAGCTAATTTCCACACTTTACAAATCACTATAGCTCACGCTAAGTCTTTTCCAGCCCTTGTTTTCACAAGTCGTTCCCTGGTAACGGCTTCTAATAGTGGACATTGACCTTCCACGCTCAAGTCCTCTCTTCACAGCCTCCCGTACAGAACTGACTTGGTTGCCCCAAATATCTTCCTTATAACTCTTCGGCACGACCCGTGCAGGCAACACCATTCTCGTATACGTTGCAACGGAAACATGTTTACAGATCCTTTTCCTAGCAGCGGCCGTCTTTTTTTGCTTATTAAGAATCTCCTGCCTAGCAACGGACGTCGTTCCAGTGTTTCGTGACGCTTACCTATAAACGAATATTGTTTCAGAGCCATTCGCTAGGAGCGGCTCTTTCTCTGGCTTCACAGTTCTTGTTTCGAGCAAACACGCCACAATATTTAATTACATTCAATACTGTAATTTAATTTAAAACTGTCTCAAATTTTCTCTCTTCTCAGGTTTTCGGTCCCAAATTTTGCTCCCACTTTCATCACATCGGCACATGCTATATCCCCCTTCCTTCAGTCGTCCTTGATTTGAATATGCTAGTAATATTACGTGAAATGGAGTCTTAATGCCGTTTCCAGTTTTATTGATCAAAGAATCTGACAGTTATCCAGGCCGCTGCAGTGTATGTCTTTACTTAACGTCTTAGTTTTCCTAGACAAACAGCGATGTAGCACCCCTAGTTATGCCGTCCCCTCCTCCTGTATTGCTTCAGTTAACTGACCACCTCAGCTTTCCGGCTCCGCGTTCTGACCTCCTTGAGGTACGGTTACCGTACGGTAACCACTACTCTTAAATCGATGCGTAAGTATTGAGGTAGTGTCTTGGTGTACAGTTTGAATCCTCATTTGCAGTGTCTTCTTTTAATTACTTCAATATGTGTACATTTTAATTTTTTTAGTGGTATACATCATTTATATTGGGATATGCATAAGGAGAGGAACCATATCTTGGGCTAAGGGGCTTATTCATATTTTTAAATTCATATAAGTGCATCCTGCAAGCGGGAAGGTCGCGTTTTCAATTCCCGATTAGCTCATTGGATTTTTTCAGTTGACTTATTCTTCCAGCTGCACTATGGCCCTGGGATCGACTCAACCTCTAATAGAAATGAGTACCAGGAATCTTCCTGGGGTAAACGGTGGCCGGTTCGTATGGCTGACAAACTCGCCGCCATCTTTGAGTCGATTGTCTAGAAAGTATGGGAGCCCCGACGTGTCACAACTGTATGGGCATCCACGGTCTGTCACAGGGATAGCTTTACATTTATAAGTACAGTCTCTTGGGATTTCTATTTTCTGTACGTACCAAAAATACATTCACTTAACTGAGTACGATATGTTAATGGTGTCCTTCAATCGGATATGCCTGTCTCTCGCACTAATATTCTTCATGTCATAGTGTTTTCATAAAAATATTGGTCTAGTAACGGCAGAGAATTAATGGGAATTCTCACCATTTCTTATATAAAGTTTCGCATTATTAAATTCCCCTGCTTTCCCCTATATACATTTCCAGCCCTCCCTCCTTATCAAATGGTGTGTTAGGGCAGTTTCCTGTATCCACATCAAAATATTACCAGTATTAACAAAATAGAGACAATACACCGACACAAAAGTCTACTCGTTCGTTCGTTCGTTCGTTACTTTTTTTTATTGCTAGTGGGGTGGGACTAAGTCCCTTGTACTGCAGCCACTTCTGGCCTATTGTACCAGCCCCAGATGATATGGGAGGGTGATTGTGGAGCAACTGGTGGAATGAAGATTGGCAGGGGAAACCGAATTACTCGGAGAAAACCAGGGATCGAAATCGGGCCGCCGCTGTTCGTTCGTTACTTATTTTACCCCGTCTGCTACGGAAAAGAGAATACATCTTCACAGACGTAAATGATTGCGTCATCATTGGAATATTACTAGATATTATTTTCAACACAGTTCCGGCACTCATACGCTGGTGGGGATTCTAGGCATGCGCACAAAGAACCCTTCTTCGGAAAGTTGCCCAGCTAGGGTATGACGTGCCCTGCTTCGTAGACTCAGCAGTTTACTTCTATGCAACGCGTTAACGCTCGACAATTCGTTGCTATGGTAACCAGAAATTGCGTAACGTCAGAGCTTTCATCTCATCGTCAGATTATCTTTTTGCATATGTATATATGCATAGAATGATTTGCATTTAAATGCTTTGTGCGAATTGTGTCGTCACAATTTACATTTATAAGTTACAATGAAAAAAGTTATTCCTAACCAACGAAATATGGTGCTGTTAGAACCTTATGGAACTGCCAGAATGAGGAGAAACAGTAGCCAGGTATACTGGGGCCCAGGTCCACATCTAACCCCAAAGGGGGGCAGACCTTCATGAGGGCATCAATCACGCAGGTGGTCAAGGAATTTCTAGCCTTTCATGAAACCTGAAATTTACCGCCGTGTTCACAGGAATACTTCCTTAGATACTAGCCTGAACCACTTTATTTATTTATTTCTTTTATATTTAACAACGCTGCCAGTTGCTTAGACTATACAGCGCCGAATATTTAATGAATGACTAATTTGTAAAGATGTGAAAAGAAGCGATCATACTATATTTCAATCTGATATCCGTAAATTCACCTGCAGGGGCTGAAGGCAAGCACGAAGTATCTAAATCAGAATAGTATGTAGTCACCGAGATTCGAACCCATCATCTCTCCGATTACAAGACAAGAGTTATCGCGTCGGATAAATCCAGAAAATAACATCACATGTGTTTATATTCACATGTCTTTCTCTCCGAAATGATAACGAAATGTTCAGCACAGCTGAACTGCAGCTGCAATTGTGAGGGTTCAGCTAGGAGCTCACAAGACTCCCCGTCTGAGAAGTACCCCGTTACAAAATGTCATAAATGGCACGGGGTTTATGCGGATTCTGTGGCATGATTTATATAATGAGAAGGGAAGGAGACCACTTGCAAGACCTAGGCATAAATGATGGAATAATATAGATATTTATGTTAAAAATGGATTTGAACCTGAGTAACTTGCTTAGGGATAGAATCCAGTTGTAGGCTTTTGTGAACACAATAATGAATCTTTGATTCAGATGAGTGACTACCAGCTTATCAAAAAGGATGTTAATTCTTGTATCTTCACTGTGGCGACGTATGTGTGACTATTAGACATGTTTTCGATTAAATATTTGATTTATTGACCACTTACAGGTCGTAAAAAAAGTAAAGCTATCCCCGTACCAGGCCGTGAAGGCCCATAGGGTTGTGAGACGTTGAGGGTCCCACATTATCTAGACCAGGCATGTCAAACTCAAATTGTGCAGAGGGCCACCTCAGCCCTATAAATAATAGCCCAGGGCCGCACTTCAAAATAGAAATATACATTAGATTTTGATGCAAGGAAATTTAATTCTATTTATTATTTAGGAATAATTTCAATATAATTACCTAAGTCACATATCTTACAGTTTTAAAAAGCAAGAGAATGCCATTTCTGACAAGTATCAAACAGCTTTTCAATATGTAAAAAGAGAGATTACACAAGAAATTATGTTAGAAATAGCAAAACATTGAATTTCCTGCAGCCTGCTAATTTATGTCTGCCTGAGATTTCTTGTCTTCTGGTCTGTTGGAAAATTGTCTTCACAAAAAATATTTCTACTAAAATGTTAATATTGATTTTAATATCAATTAGCTCTAGAAGTTAAGGGGCCGCATGTTTGACACGGCTGATCTAGACAATCGGCTCAGAGATGGCGGTAAGATTGTCAGCCTTACGCGCCGGCCGCGCTTTACTCCCCAGGGAAACTATTTAATTAATTCCTGGTACTCATTTCTGTTAGAGGCTGAGTCGACCCCAGGGCCTAGTGCGGCTGGAAGGATTAGGTCAACTGAAAAAATCCAATAACCTCATCGGGACTTGAACCTGCGACCTTCCAGCTTGTAGCATAGCCCCTCAACCAACTATCGTACTACAAACAAACTATAGCACTATTGCTATTTCCACACTTTAGAGTTCACTGATACACACACTAGTGTCCTCAGTCTATTACAGTCTCCACTATCCGTTTCCTGGCAACGGATTTTAACACGGGAACTGTAACAGTCTCGCTGAATTACACACTCCCAATATCACAAATCTCCTCTTCACAGCTGGACTTTCAACCGAGCACTCAACAGATCTGCTCACAAGTCAAAGTCAAAGTCACATTACGACTGACGGTCGGTCGGCCAGTCAGTTAGTCTTGGTGTCGAGCCCCATCTGGGGCTCATGACAAGATATTTATTACTATTTGACAGGTACGATCTTGTTATTATGGGGCGCCCTCTCTGACGAGAGGATGAGTGTTTTTATCAGAGTCAGTGTCTGCAGTAGTAAGTCATTTGTCATAATTTAAAGGATATTTACATTTTACATCTTAAACATGTTAATAAATGTATATAAAGTATATACAGGGCGTATGTCAGTCCAGGCTCAGTACAACAGATTATGCCATATTTTTAGTTGCTTCCGCTACAACGGCAGTCTAGTCACTTGAACGGTCGTATGCTTGACCAGATCTGCTGACAAAAGACTTCTATCGGCTATAACATCTCGGCACAGTCCGCATATAAAACACGATTCCATTGTTACAGCCCAACTGTTGCATTATTCTTTTCCTCGAAACGTGTCTGGTATATCCACTTGTCATTTCTTAGCAACGTCTCTTTCTCTGGCTCCACAGTTCTTGCTTTGAGAAAATATGGCACAAATATTGTTGTGCTCTTGGTAGATAATCTGTTTTCTAGTAGGCGGTTACTATCGTTTCGGAGTAATATAGCCCTCAGTCCTCAGGGTAGAAATGTTGTATGCAAAATGTGCTTCCATACGTTGTTCACAGTTCGCGTCTTTTAAGTTTACTGGACTTAACAGGTGCACACGAATATTATGAACACCTTGGATAGTAATTTTCAAATTTACTGGACTTAACAGGTGCACACGAATATTATGAACACTCTGAATAGTAAATTTCAAATTTACTGGGCTTAACAGGTGCACACGAATATTACGAACACTCTGTATAGTGAATTTCAAATTTACTGGGCTTAACAGGTGCACACGAATATTATGAACACCCTGTATAGTGAGTCATCTGCAGTGGCAGTTACAAGTGTCCGATGCTACAATAGAATAAAGCATTCAAGTTGACGTAGTTGTGATCTTTCATTTCCAGTGTGCCGAACTAATACGTAATTAAATATGTACTCCGCGGAAAATCCAGTATTCCTCTTTGCGGTCGTTTCAGTTGTTTCGCATATGGAAGAGAGAACAAACGTGACTGTGCATTCGTTAAAATTAGATGCTATAGGCTGCAGTCAAGCCTCAACCAAGCACAGCAAATTAATTAGAACTATGTATCGATCTTGTCGTCGAGACAGCAACTAGCACGTCATCGCGTTCTTGTGGCCTCCCGGCTTTTTCTTCAATAATGCGCGTATAGAAATACCCCCTGGGTTCTTCTAACTGCTCACTAATGCGACTCACTCCCTACCCTGGCATTCCTTCGTGTAAGGAATTCTGGATGTGTCACGCACCTTCACTGAACGGCGAAGTAAGGGAAAGTCTAATGTCGCAACTCAAGTTTCCAGACATTTCTGAACGTGTCTTCAATTAATGTGACTTTCATTCACGTGGAGGAGGTGGCACCGTATTACTTGGTAGACAGGCACCAAAGTTTCGTAGGAATATACAGCCTCTAGTTTCAGAACAGAAAAAATGTAAAATTTTTCGACCAGACTACACGGAATCGTGTCCCAGATTCCTGCACTCGTAACGTCCATCGTGGTGACACCATCAAGTCTTATTCATTAAATAATGTTTTATGAATAGGAAATTTATATCACATAATTCTATAGTGCTAGTCCATTACAAGTGTTCTTCTGAGGCTGAGAAAATCTTAAGTTGCTCTGAAGACGGAGGCGGCAGGTTCCTCCGAAACGCCGATAAACTTCTGCATTACATAGATATTAATTAATCTTCGGATGAATCGAGTCAGTGCTCTTACACTCCAGTTTTAAGGCCCACTTTAGTATTATCCTACATCTTCAAACTGATTTATTCCCTTCATGTCTTTACAAGTTATACATTTCTATTTGTTTCTTGTGCATGCTACATGTTCAATCAGTCTCATATTATTATGTGATGGAGTGACTATGGACGGGGTTTGGATTGGTAATCGGATTTATTGGTCTCTTAAGGCGCGTCCACATTACTCGTGCTCGTGCGTCAGAAGCTTACTGCTGCCGGAAAATCAGGATCTGGAGCTGATATCTGTTGTGAAGAAATGCGAAGGCTTTGTATGCAAACCAGTTTGGGCGTCCACTTCGTCAGCTCCAGATCCTGATTTTCAGGCAGCAGTGAGCTTCTGACGCACGAGCACGAGTAATGTGGACGGGCCTTTACAGATCCGTGACTACAAATAATTATAATTGTGTCATTAGTTCTCACACACTTTACAGTTCACTAAAGCACATGCTTAAGAACTTCTCAGCCTGCTGTGTTTTCACCAGTCATTTTCTGGTAACGGCTTCCAAAGACGGACGTTCCACTTAATCTGAGTTCCCGAACTGATCCCGGATCTCAGCTACAGTAACTCTCGACTAACTCAGTGACTGACTGTCGGTCGGTTAAATTGCTGATGGCCTTCACCAGCAGAGTCGTTCCTGGCTTCAGTCTCCTCGAGACCCATTACCAAGATGCTTATATTTCATAGTCACATTGCGACTGACGGTTAGTCAGCCAGTCAGTCTTGGTGTCGAGCCCCATCTGGGGCTTATGACCAGATATTTATTACTGTTTGACAGTTTCGGTCTTATTATTGTGGGGCACTCTCTGTGACGAGAAGACGGGTCTGTCTTTGTCAGAGTCATTGGTCATAATGTAAAGGATATTTACAATTTATGTGAAAACATGTTAATAAATGTATATAAAATATATACAGGGCCTTCGTCGGTCTAGGCTCAGTGCAGAAAATTATGCCCTATTTCTAGTAGCTTCCGCTACAACGGCAGTCTAGTTACTTGAAGTTGTTTATATCTTTAGGTTTGTCCTGCTTATAACATCTCGCCACGGACTGCGTGGAAAACACCGCTTTCCTTTATTGTATGCAATTGTCCTGGAAACATGCTTGTTTGCAATGCCGTTACTCAATGACGGCTGTCTGTGCTGACTTCACAGTTCTCGCCTAAAGCAAATATGCCGCAGTGTAACTCTTCGTGGTACAACTGTAAGTGTGACTTGTGGGAACATTCACGGCGTTATTTTGCACAAGAGAAGCAGCTGCGAGTTTGACTAATGTGGGAGCACTTGCATTATACAGGACGTCTGAATCGATTGGCTTTCTGGTAGCTATAAATAGCACTGCCGTATATTTACCATTTGTGTTTACTGTGATGTTTGTGACTCTGACGTTGTCCCTTCAAATATTAGCTCCATGTTCGCTGTCACACTGGACTACGCAAACGAAACTGTCAAATCTCTCCGTTGATAAATGCTGCCATTTCTGAAATCCGCGATATTAAGATAAATAGGCGGCTGCTCATCAAACTTGTAGTGGGTAGGGTGTTTGAAACTTTTCAAACGAACCTTATGCCTCCATCTTCACTTTTACCACGAAGAGGGAATCAGTAAATATCTCAGAAACGCTTGCAACCATCTATCAGCGACTGAACTGTATCGTAAATCATAGAAACGAAGTTGAGAGATTTACTGACTAGCTGAACAACTATCAGATGCTCAGAAAGGATCTTGTTCTAAGCACGTGATTAGAAAGGAACGTGTTGGGATGAAAGGTGTGAATCTTGTGGCCGGGAAGGTGCCTAAAACTGTGCGTCGTTCAACATTCACCCAGACTTTCCACTTGCGACGACGTAATGGATCTTTTAGTGCCACGAAGCTCGAAAAAGAGAGGATGATGGAAGAATGTATAGCAGAAAGGCAGATGAAAAGTAAAGTCGTGGGAGAAGTGAGACGCTTCGCTCTGGGAGGCGGAAGATAGCATCGTTTTGTTAAAAGGCTCCCAGGCTTCACCCCGCTGTTCCTTCCGTTAAAGCAGTGTGGAAGAGAAACAAGAGAAAACGGGAGAAGGGGTGTAGTAATAGTACATTTAAAAGGGGGTTGGACAAAGTTGTTCTTGCTTTCAAGGTTCCCAGGCAGTGCGTTTGAGAGAGGGTAGAGCTTTAGGAAGGGAAGAAGGTAAAGCCTTAGAAAGTGACTCCAAAAGTGAGGAAATGAATATAAATAACAAATTACAATTCAATTACTAAATCATAGAGAACACATACGTCAGGCTGGATTTAAATTTGTTACGAGTAGAATGGTGAGTGTCAAAATTATCTTGTGCGATATGAAGCCTTGCAGTCCGGTAGAAGTCTACCGACGTTTCGGAACAATTCATTATTTCCATCTTCAGAATAGAAGCGTAAAGTAAATAAGAATCCAACAAAAAGGGGAGCGACTATCTTCGACGCTGAAGATGGAGGCTGTAAGTTTCTCGGAAACCTGTAGTTCTTCTAAATACTATTTAAGGATTCAGTCTGTACCTCACAGGAAACACATTACGTCTCCTCTACGAAACAGAGCCCAACCGGTTAATGCGGTTTAGGGAAATAATCGCTGATTATTGTGAGAACCGTACGGAACACATAAATACACTATGGGCAGAATGAAGAGTTATTTTAATGCTGAAGCAGGTGGCGCATCTGGATACCACTGTACTTTAACGGGACAAGCGTACGTATAATTTGTTGTGCGCTGCCGGTCGCAGAAAGAGTGATCCGCTGGGAGTGACATACGAACACTCGACAGGGTACGACAATACGGGTAGGGAGTTCTGATATGAATAGCAGCCTCTTCTATAGACATGCCGCCTTATCCATTTCTTGCTATAGCTGTAGATTTAAGCTGATTAAAGAGGACAGCCTATACATAGATTCGAGGATTGAATTAGACAAACCGGTGACTGCAGTCTTCATAGATCGGTGTCAAAATAAGAGAGTAAACTCTGAAGATTCAGTAACGGAGTCCTAATTAGAAAGAAGGTCTTGGAAGCTGCAACGGTCAAACCCTCTCGTTAAAGTTTGGAATTGTTTAGTTTTAGGAGCACAACTGCGCAGGGAATGCAGACACTTCGGAGACGTGGCACTTTTCACGGCAATAACGAATCAAAGTTGCATTCATGAGGAAGGTGAGAGCGGATTAAGTTACAGCAGTAATAGCATCCACTCAGTTGAGAATTCACTGTGTTTCCATCTGCTGTCTAGAAAGTTCGGCGTTAGATTACGCCATACAAAATTGTAATTTTATCTGTTTTGGGTGCAAAGGTAAGGTAATGTGCAAGTTAAAGCTATCCCTGTAATGGGCTGTGGAGGGTCATAGGGTAGTAAGACATTGAGGCGCCCACATTTTCTAGAAAATCGGCTCACAGATGACGGTGTGGTTGTCAGCCTTAAGCGCCGGCCGTCCTGTACACCCATAAAGTTTCCTGGTACCCATTTCTTTTAGAAGATAAGTCCTCCCCAGGGCCATAGTGCAGCTAGAAGGATTAGGTCGATTGAAAAATCCAGTAACCTCACCGGGAATTGAACCCACAACCTTCCGGCTTGTAGCATAGTGCCTGAACCAACTACGTTCTGAAGGAGGAGCATAAATTCAGCGTGTTTGAGAACAGGGTGCTGGGGAGTGGAATACGACATACGAGGGGGGAAGCAAAAGGATGCTGTGGAAGAAGTACGTAATTAGGAGCTTCGCAATTTGTACTGGTCAAAAATATTATTTGGATGGTTACACGTTCAGGGCATGTTGCACGCATGGAAGAGTAATGCATACGATATCACACGTATTTTATGGAGGACGTGAAGAAGGAAAGAACAACTTGGAAGACATAGGCGCTAGTGGAAAAATAGTATTAAAATGGATCTGGAACAAATGCCGATCACGGTGGCCGAACTGTCTTCGTTCGCAATCAGAGTAGCCGCGCGGTCTGAGGCATGAACTGCCTTCGCTCGTGGTCACAGTGGCCGCGCGGTCTGAGACATGAACTGTCTTCGCTCGCGGTCAGAGTAGCCGCGCGGTCTGATGCATGAACTGTCTTCGCTCGCGGTCAAAGTAGCCGCGCGGTCAAAGGCATGAACTGTCTTCGCTCGCGGTCACAGTAGCCGCGCGGTCAAAGGCATGAAGTGTCTTCGCTCGCGGTCACAGTGGCCGCGCGGTCTAAGGCATGAACTGTTTTCGCTCGCGGTCACAGTGGCCGCGCGATCAAAAGCATGAACTGTCTTCGCTCGCGGTCACAGTAGCCGCGCGGTCTGAGATGTGAAGTGTCTTCGCTCGCGGTCACAGTAGCCGCGCGGTCTGAGACATGAAGTGTGAACATGTAAGGCAGGTGCTGACGAGGTGGAAAACTTAAAAAAGTGTCACATTTGACGGAAGGAACTTGATTGTTAATTGGTTAGTGTGACGGACCAGAATGAAAGACCTTAAACTTAAAAAAAAAAGACCTTAAACATGAAGTGTCTTCGCTCGCGGTCACAGTGGCCGCGCGGTCTAAGGCATGAACTGTCTTCGCTCGCGGTCACAGTGGCCGCGCGGTCTAAGGCACGAACTGTCTTCGCTAGCGGTCACGGTGTCCGAGCGGTCTAAGGTATGAACTGTCTTCGCCCGCGGTCTAAGTCATTAACTGTCTTCGCTCGCGGTCACAGTCGCCGCGCAGTCTAAGGCATGAACTGTCTTCGCCCTCCCAAACACTGGGGTAGTGGGTTCGATTCCCATTCGAGGCATGGATCTTTGCGTTTATTCTATGTTTGTGTTGGCCTGTCTAGGTAGCGGCTTTGCGAAGGGCTGATCCCCCTGCGAAGTACTCCTACCGACTGTCTATCTGATTAAGAAACCGTAAAATAGAGGTCAAGGTTCATCACGGAGTGTAGCGCCCACAGATTATCACTATTATTATTGTTATGGTTAATATTATTATTATTATTATTTATCCTGAACAAATACGTTACGACCGCATGAGCTGGATCCATTTTGTTCAGAATTTGGACCATGGGTGGTATCATGTAGACACGTAATGAACAGCACATCTGCACAGGGATCGCTGACTGTGTATGTGTTGCCATGATTCACGCAAAGAGCTCTAGATTGCAAAACTGTGCCCAGAACCCAGGAGCTGCCCTGTTCACGGCTGTTACAATGGGCATGATCCAATTTAGCCTGCGGCAATATGAGCCACTTCTGGTGGCAACTTCTAATGGGAACAGTGCCAGCTTTCCCTAGTTGTGTTAAAGACAGTAAGACAGGTTGTGCCACGTCTTCACCTACCCTACCCTCTTCACCTCTGCCGATCTCACCCATCAATTTAAGGTCGTACTGCATCAAATGATTTGGCTTCCTTGGGTTTAGAAAGAAAAGACGTAGGTCTCTCTTTACGCTTCCCATAGCGTCCTGAGTTCCACCTCCACCCATGTATTTGTGTGTTCCATATGATCTTCTCAATAAACAGCGATTATTTCCCTAAAATGTATTAACCGTTCTGTCTTTGTTATTGAGATGAAGTGTTTCCTGTGAGGTAAGGACTGAATTTGTATATAGTATGGGAGTCATTATACAAAAAATTTGAAATTATTGGGGTTTTAATCTTGACGGCGGTCAAGCTTAGGACCATTCAGGTGACAAAGCTGCCGTTGTAGCATACGATACGTAAGATAGGCATGATCTCTTTTGCAAAACCTGTACTGACAAAAGGGCTTCTATATAGCGCAAAAGAAAGAATTTTCAATAACATGATATTTTTGGATAAGTACACTTGACAAAGGCCAAGCTTGCTCATAAGAGACAGACCCGTCACCTCGTGAGAGAGGATATTACACAAGGTATATGACCATAAGGGTTCAGGCGCAAAAAAGAAATCTCTAGTCGTGGGTCTCAAGGGGCCTGACGCCGAGACGAACTGATTGACGGTAAACCGACAGTCTTAAAGTAACTCTGATTCTGACCCTGACACAGAAAACTTAGGATCGAAGGTTTTCTGGATTTGGGGTCCCTTAAGTGATAAAATTATAACACACAAGAATACAAAAGTTGAAAATATTTATCAGTATTTTCTTTATCTAAGAGGTGCTTCAAAAATGAACAGTGGGAGCCAGAGTGATCACTTTTGTTAACAGAACCATTTTTAATATTTTTAAAACGTGTCTTGCAACGTTTTAACTGTTTCATTTGAGGTTTCCACGGCGGTAACTGAAGAATGGCGCCGTGTAGATCTTGTNTTTTAAGCTTATTATTATTATTATTATTATTATTATTATTATTATTATTATTATTATTATCCTTTGCGAAACCTCTTATCTGTTGTATACACATAAAATATGTTGCTCAGGAACGTAGCTGCCAAAAAGACAGTTTGCATCCGGAAGGTCCTGCTACTGGCCAACTCGATCAAGACTTCCCGTGGTTTTCCTCGGTCTTAGAGCAAGTGCTGAGTTGGTAGGCAAGATCCAATTTTCTGCTGCGTGATTGGCATGGAGCCTTCCTCTTTTAAATTCAACCAAATGAAATCCTTCAATAAGAAGCCGCCAAATTACATTTCTGTTTTATTCAGCCCACCATTCAAGTTACTGCTTCTAGCCATCTTGTGTTCACTTGGTCACTGCCCTTATCAGGACAAATGGGCGAAACCTGGGAACCTACTGATATGATGATGCTCTTTCCCGCCTAAAACAAATCGTGCCTCACTTATGCCATGACTCTCCCTTTCAACATATTTTTTTCTTATCTTACTTTTGAAACGTCACAGATTATTAAGGAAAACGTCGGAAGTAAAATAAAATATTATACTACTATACTTAAGCAATTGTACCTTACAAATCTCTTTAAAATCTTCATACAAAAACTGCGGGCTGTTGTGTACTCGGTAATGAAAGTATACTGTCTTTTGCGATGTAATACCATACAGGCTTGTGGATAGTTATTGACGTTTCAGAAGAACTTCATGTATACATTTACGAAGCAGTTCTCGACCCTGAAGATGGAGGCAGCAGACAACATCACATTTCAGGTAACAGTAATCTTCACTCTACAATCAGGATATTTTGAATTAACTCTTGAAAAATCTTAGATTTTTTCGTATGTCAGGGGTTCGAAATATCCCGATTTTGAACTGAACCAGTAATTATGTTCGTGATAAGCTGATTAACGAGGCTTTGCTTCTCTCATTCCGCTGTTGCGGTCCCCACAAGGTATCCCTGTCATCCGCATGGATAGAATGGCAGGTATTCAAAGGCACAGGGGTAACCCCCCGGGCAGGATTTCAGGCCGCAGGCAAACCTTGGCAAACCTTCCGCTTTGACGGCTGTGGCTTATGTGGCGGCCTCTGTTAGAGGAATCATGTAACCTACTCCACAGAACTGAATTCTCCTTGAGGAACTGATAGTGTCTCAACTGTTCCAGAAATTTGCCCGCATTCACAAGACCCCACCACAGGACCTTATCCCGAGTCAGATGAATCCAGTTCATACACTCACACCACATTTTTCCAATACCGTTTTTAATAATATATTCACACTAACGCCTAGGTTTCTCAAGTTGTATGTTACTTTAAAGTTATCCGATTAAAATTTTGCATGCATATTTCTCGCCTGCTACATTCCTCGCCGCACTTTTCCTCCTATAAAGAAAAGTGTAATTTAATGTTCAATTGTAACCCAGTGCCTGAGGTTATAACTGTACCACACTATTTTGGGGGGATATAAATACGGCAACCTGGTCCTCCAGTTTAGGGAAATCTCGAATCTGAGGCAGTTAAATATGGTCATGAGTCCCAAGGGACTCGGACCCGAGAATGACTCCGCTGAAGAGAGCCAGCAGCAGTTGTAAATGACAACAATCCTCTAGTCAGGATGTTACATAAGGACTGTGTGAGCAAGAGTTCAGTTGAAAAAATCGCTTATCTTGAGTCTGAAGGGGCTTGGTGCCAAGACAAACTGATTGGCAGCAAACCGCCAGTCGTAAACCAATTCTGACTGTGAATGTTTAATTGTATCACCGTAACGTTTAGCTCCTTAAAGTACAGTGGTGACTAAATATACGACCTGCTTTAACAATAAAAATTACTGCACTTCGCCCACAAAGTGTATTTATGTGTTCTGTATGGTTCTCGCAATAAACAGCGATTATTTCCCTAAACAGCATTAACCGGTTGGGCTTTGTAGTGGAGACGTAATGTGTTTCCTGTGAGGTACGGACTGAACTCTGCATTCTGCCCACACAGTGTATTTATGTGTGTCCGTATGGTTCTCACAATAAACAGCTACTGTTTCCCTAAACAGCATTAAGCGGTTGGGCTTTGTAGCGGAGACGTAATGTGTTTCCTGTGAGGTACGCACTGAACTCTGCATTCTGCCTACACAGTGTATTTATGTGCTCCGTATGATTCTCACAATAAACAGCTACTGTTTCCCTAAACAGCATTAAGCGGTTGGGCTTTGTAGTAGAGTCGTAATATGTCCTGTGAGGTACGGACTGAACTGTGCATTCTGTCCACACAGTGTATTTATGTGTTCCGTATGGTTCTCACAATAAACAGCGATTGTTTCCCTAAACAGCTAAACCGGTTGGGCTTTGTAGTGGAGTCGTAATATGTCCTGTGAGGTACGGACTGAACTGTGCATTCTGTCCACACAGTGTATTTATGTGTTCCGTATGGTTCTCACAATAAACAGCGATTATTCCCCTAAACAGCATTAAACGGTTGGAATTTTGTAGCGGAGACGTAATGTGTTTCCTGTGAGGTACAGACTGAATTTGTACATATTAGAAGAGTTTTGGGCATATTTAACTACTGTACGCATCTTGTGACTGGCAAAAATCCGTGGGAAGCTGTTCATGTTGGACCCTGTACTGATGTCACATGGCAGTCCTATTGACAGTTGCAGCCGGACTGCAGACAACTCCCGCTATTTCTCTCTCTCTCTCTCTCTCTCTCTCTCTCCCTCCGGCCTCAAATTGTAGAGTTATTGAGATGGAATTAAATTCACGTAGTTAGTAATGTAATTTACATTGAGAACGTATTACTTGATGTGGCGTTCTGTAAATGTCATTTAAATCACATTTCTGATGGACTGGATGATCGAATGTACACTCGTGAACAGTGGCGAGCCCAATTAAAGCGTATTGTGGCATTGTTGTTTGATGGGAGCTGTGTACATGCGCTGCCCACCGCATACACACGCATAAATTCGGCCTAGAAATCCCTTTACCTTGTTACCACAGCCACAGGTGGGGGGCGAGGAGTTAGGCGAGAAAATATGCCGCGCAGAACTCGTGATTAGTGTAGCTTGACGTCTGATAATTAAAGGTGTTAATATGAAATATTATGAACAGTGATTTCGTTAAACATGAGCATAGCGCACACTCTAATCTAACTGGTGAAACTGCTAGATAATTTGTGGCCATTTTAACATATAGAAAATGCTACCGGTCGGCTTCCTGGCTCTTTACCGCGAACGTGACAGAGAACAACAGCAGATATTACGATATTTACTCTGTAATATTGCCAATCTGTACGGTAGCCACGGCTTTTAAAGAGATGTTCAAGTATTGCGATGCGATTCCACTTTCGTCCAAAAAGTTCTTCTTTAATCACAAGAGAAGACTTTTAATTTATAAATTTGAGTGTTATAAAGGTATTGAATTCGGGTAATGCTTGCTACCATTCAGCCCAGAAACTTTTTGCCTTCTCCTCTGGTGTCTAAAAACATAAAAATTAGAATATACAAAACTATAATTTTGCCTGTGGTTCTGTATGGGTGTGAAAATTTGTCTCTGATATTAAGGGAGAATCATAGACTGAGGGCGTTTGAGAACAGGGTGTTGAGGAGAATATTTGGACCGAAGTGAAATGAAGTGATAGGAGGTTGGAGAAAACTGTATACTGAAGAGGAGGGTGAGATGGGCAGGGCGTGTAGCACAAATGGTGGAGAAGAGGAACACATATAGGATATTGGTGGGAAAGTCAGAAGGGAAGAGACCACTAGGAAACTCAAAACGAAAATGGGTGGACAATATTAAAATAGATCTTAGAGAGATAGGATGGGATGGTGTGGATTGGCTTGATCTGGCTCGGGATAGGAACCAGTGGAGTGTTCTTATGTACACGGTAATGAACCTTCGGGTTCCATGAAATGCTGGGAAGTTTTTGAGTAGCTGCAGAATTGGCTGCTTTGCAAGAAGGGTTCAGCTGCATGAGTGAGTGAAAGGTAAAGCTAATCCTGTACCAGACCGTGGAGGCCCATGGAGTTGTGAGACGTGGAGGTTCCCACATTTTCTAGACAATCGGCTCACAGATGGCGGTGAGGTCAGCCTTACGCGCCGGCCGCCTTTTACCCCCATGAAGATTCCTGGTACTTGTTACTGTTAAGAGGCTGAGTGGATCCCAGGTCCATAATGCGGCTCGAAGAATTAGGCCAGTTGAAAATTACAATGACATCGGATATCGAACCCGCGACCTTCAACCTTGTAGCATATGCATTTATACAAAATTTTTAGCATCTACAGACTGTGATACTGATAAGGCAAGAGGCCATATTGCTGGCGAACAGCGGGCATTTCTTCAAAACTTAGACACATTTTACATGCTTAATTATAAAGTGTGTTAAGCATCACACTATGAACACGTATGAGGAAGTGTAGCTGTAGATCCATGTATTGTTAAACCTGTGTACTGGTCAGCTTCACGCCCCGGTAACATTTGTATAGGATGTTGTGTGGGGCCCGGGGTAGATCTGAACCCTGTGGAGAAGAGAACTGCCTTGCTGCTTCCCAGGAATCTAACCCCTGCTACTCGTTTATGGAAACAACACTGAGAACAGGAGGGAGCGTTTCTTGGTGGGGGAGTATGTTGCGTGTATGATCTCATTAGTACGCAGACTGCGATTGTCAATAGCGCGAGAGGACGGGGTGGAAGGCTCCGTTTGGCCACTCCAATTCGTGTGGGAGTGCCGAGCTGTAACAGTCCTGTTGAGTTAGGAACGCAGCGCGGTGTTGTCTGCCTACAGCACATGGCCACGTCCTATCTTGGTAACCTCATAGAAGGAAATTGCTGCGTGTCCAATGCGATCTTCGGCATGCAGACCCCTGTACCCGTAATATGAGTACGTTGAAAACAGAGTTTTGAAAATTGGTAACGATGACGTGTCGCTTTATGGCACTTTCTGATGACGTAACTTAAAAAATGTTTCAGACACAGTTTGGAAACCTCATCCGTGACGCCGCTACAAATCGGCAAGGTGTTTTTTTTATCGCTAGTGGGGTGGGACTAAGTCCCTTGTACTGCGGCCAGTTCTGGCTTATTGTACCAGCCCCAAATGATAGGTGAGGGTGATTGTGGAGCAATTGGTGGAAGGAAGATTGGCGGGGGAAACCGAAGTACTCGGAGAAAACCTGCCCCAGCGCCACTTTTTCACCACAAATCCCACTTAACCACACCCAGACCGCCGCGGTGGGAAGCCAGCGACTAACCGCTTGAGCTATGGCGCGGCCCGGCAAGGTGTTTCAGAGCAGTGAACGTTATGCGATGTTCGAGGTTTATTTTACGACGTTAACAGTATTTCATGGGGTCGGTATAGAGACGGGCTGCAGGTTGGACCGCCAGTGTTCGATTCCCAAAAAGGCCAAGAGATATTTCTCTTTTCCACAGCGTCCAGACGGGCTGTGGGACCAAACTAGCGTCCCATGTAGTGAGTATCGCTGAGGATTTGTCCGGAGGTTAAGCGACCAGGGCGTGAACCTGACCACTCACCTGCATCTACTGCAGAAGTCAAGAATAGTGGAGCTATACCTCCATTCACCCATATGTCTTAATGGCATAGTGCTTAATTAATCATAGCGGCAGATTTGCCTTTCATTTTCTTTACAGTATCTCAAAATATATTGCTCTGAATGGGAGATTGAGCGACAGTAGTGAAGTGGATATTACGAGTAAAGAAGTCGTTATGGCGTAGATGGATATACTATCCAGAAATTTTTCCAGAGGTACTGAAATGAGCCAGAAGACACCTCAGTGAGGATAGTCGGCGTCTCGACCGAGATTCGAACACGGGTACCACTCAAATAGAAGTCTAGAGTCGTTTCCTCCACAGCCTTCTCGCTGCTTGACCTTCATATTAGCCCCCCACCCCCCGCAATAAAGCACCTCACACTTCTTTCATGAATTTTCGCTATTGCCTGCCCTTCTTCTAGACTGCACACCCTCCCACGCGAAATTCCAATACTTAGCTTCAGATCTTATCTTCTCCCTCGTGGGCAGTCACTTGGTTTACTCATGCGTTCGAAAGTCAATTTTCAAAATGAGACTTTTCTGAGAAGTTTTCATTTGTCGCCGATTTTATATTCAACCATATTCACATTATATTCACTGGCTCTACAGCCCACTTGGGCCTGGCCTCTTAAGTTTTATTCTCATGATCCTTTTCAGATGGTAGGACTCCTTGGACGAGTGATCAGCTCGTCGGAAGGCCTCTGCCTAAACACAGGACAACACAAACAGAATAAACACATACACATACCTAGTGTGGGATTTGAACCCACGATACCGGCTTCCGAACGAGCGAAGACAGTACATGCCTTAGACCGCTCGGCTACCGTGGCCGGTCCACATTCACATTACTCTCCATAATTGCTGGCTAAATTTGGGAAATTACCAATTAAAAAGTGAAGGTATCCCTGTAACAGGCCGTGGAGGCCCATAGGGTTGTGAGATGTTGAGGTTCCCACATTTTCTAGACAATCGACTCATAGCCCTACGCGCCGGCCGCCCTTTACCCCCAAGAATATTCCAAGAATATTCCTGGTGCTCATTTCTGTTAGAGTCGACCACCCGGCCATTGTGCGGCTGGAAGGATTAGGTAATTTGAAAAAATCCAATGACCCCATTGGGATTCGATCCCGCGACCTTCCGGCTTGTAGCATAGTGCCTTTACGTAAAACTGTAACCCATTCATCCACGTAATCGGTGTATTGTTGTGACTTGTAGGTTGTTATATAAACCAATTAACAATCCGAACGGCGTCTTCAGTAACGAAATACGTTACAATATTATGTTCTTGACAACAGTAGAACTGCAGCATACTTGTAAGGCAAATCTCAGGAACCTCTAAATGCTTTAGTCTTGTGGCCGGCGTCTAGAAGTGAGTGTGCATCCGACAGGTCCTGCGACCGGCCATCTCGGTATCGGTTCTCTTGGTTTCTTCTGTTGCAAGCGAATGCAGAGATGATTCCCAAGTCCCAAGTTGCTACAGCGTGCTTCTCATGCAGCCCCCCCCCCACGAATTATATCCCCAGAATATGCCCCTCAATTAATCATCGAAGTTTGGAAAATTTCTGACAAAATGATTCTTTCGCTCCTTCAATGAATTTCCGTTTCATTTGAATAATCGAGCATCAACACGTTGCGCCAACGTCTTGTGCAGTTGGTCACGAACGAACAATCAGTCCTTTGTTTCAGCGTATCGTGTCTATTCTGTGAGTACCAATAATATTTCGTTATGGACATGCGAGTGTAATATATACGAGTATGTAAAGCAGCCAATTCAGTATTGAATATTTGTAGGATATGCAGTTAAATTCCGGCCTCTGCGCTTCATTCGATAACATGCAGAACTGCAAAGGAATGGAGGAGACATCAGGGGAAGTTAACAGTACGAAAGCTTATAATAAAAATTATGAGAATTCGTGATGAATTCTCAATGGGTGCTACATTAACACTATATACACGAAAGGCTTCCTCTGTCCTGTCATTGTGTTACGAGTTAGACTTCGTAGTAGACTGTATAAGTTACGGGCAGGACCAGCAGAAGGCAACATTGTCAGTGAGTCAGTCAGTCAGCAAGCCAGCCAGCCAGCCAGCCAGTCGGTCAGTCGGTCGGTCGGTCGGTCGGTCGGTCGGTCAGTAACAATGATGGACATTTTGTCTCAGAACAGCAGAAAAGAACACCCGAAGTCAGTTATAGAGCTCATAAGGCTGGAAGAAAAAAGATTTCTGCAAGGCGTCTGTTACTTCATAAACAACATTCCTACATTTATATAAAACAGAACTGTAAGAAAAGCAAAAGCAGTATTTGTACTGATTATTAACAGTGCACTCTCAGATTTAAGTCAAGATCTATATTAATAATCGCGGGGTTACCGCTATTATAGAATGAAATATTTATAAGAATGTGCTACAGAAGGCTAGATGGGCATTGCCTAGGCCTTTTTTGTATTTACAATTTTTCTACAATAAAAAAAGGTATTTGAATCTAGATGTAGATAGCGAGGACACGAGGTGGCGCAGCTGGTTGAAGGACTGTGCTACAATCCGGAATGCCGCGGGTTCGATTTCCGATGAGGTAATTGAATTTTTCAATTGGCCTAATTTTTCCAGCTGCACTACACATATATCCCCTGGGGTCAGAAATGAGTACCAGGAATCTTCCTGGGGTTAAAGGGCTGCTTGCGCGTAAGGCCGACAAAATCACCGCCATATGCTGGCCGATTGTCTAAGAAACATGGGAGCCTCGATGTCTCTCAACCCTTTGACCTCCACGACCTGTTACAGGATTACCTCTAGATGGCAGGCCGCTTATTGTATCAGTCTGTCTCTGCCATTATTTGTCAAAGACATGGCATCGTTTCTCTCAGGGGATGTATTCTGTGAGAATGTACCAGTAGAAGTGTTACCTGTGGGAGCGGTAGGTAGAGATGGGAGTTGTCGAACATTCCCATTAAGTTTCAGCGGGATTTATGCTGGTTAAATTTAAATTGTCGAGTTGTTCAGAAAGGACTTAGAACCAGACGTCCTTCAGTGCGAAGACGAGGGAGCAGACGGGGTGTTGCGCGCAATGTGGCTCTCGCCTGCTGCGACGGGGCGAGAACCACAATGCGGTTGCAATTTCCAGAGGAACAATTAAGGGCCAGAGAGGCAGGGGATATGCAGTTATGAACTGGACCTTTTTATTGTCCCAGTGGTGTCAGTCTTGCTGTGTCTCATTCCGTTTGCGTGAAGCGAGTATCCTCACAAAACACTTCTCTCTTGCCGGACACGAGGTCCTTAGAGCTGCGACTGTGAACAGTAGGATGTCCTGGGATATGACCCCGTGTAGTCCTGTAGAAGTTCACCGACAATTCGACAGAATACATCTCCATATACAGAGACTAAACGTTAGCTCAATATGCAGCTAGAAATAAGCGAGCGGAAACATAGCCCGAAACGTCGGCGTACTTCTACCAGTCTGTACGGTTTCACACATCAGAAAACAGTAATTGATACCGTGTTGTTTCGGTGAACTATATGGGTTTTACTTGAACGTACATATACGTGTACGTCACGACTTCGCACCATGCGGTATACATGTTTGTGTATGTGTTCCCACTGTTTCTCTGAGTCAGTATTGAGCCATATTTGTTCAAACCAAGAATTATGAACAGCCGTTGCTAGGTAACGGCTCTGTAAACACTTCCTTGATATGCAATGGCTCTATAGCCGTCCCGTTATTGCCGCTACAGACACACGCAGCAATAGAATAATTGTTGGAAACGGTTGTTTTCTGTGCGGTCTGTGCCAAGGCTGTATAACAAGGACCAGTCTAGAGAGAAGTGGAGAAAACGTGTGGAGGCGGAGTCGAATATCTCTACCGTGACCCTGCGAGTCGTAAGAGGCGACGAAAAGGAAAGTCTCCAATCTGAGACAGTAAAATATGGTCGCGAGTCCCAAGGGACTCGGATCGAGAAAGACTGCGCTGGCAAAGACCAGCAGCATATACAAAAGACAGACCCGTCCTCTCGTCAGAGAGGGCGTCCCACAGAAACAAGACCGTAACTGTCAGACAGTAATAAACATCTGCTCATGAGATGCAGATGGGGCTCAACACCGAGACTTACTGACTGACTGACCGTCAGTCGCAAAGTGACTTTGATGCAGATGGGGCTCAACACCAAGACTCAGTGACTGACTGACCGTCAGTCGCAAAATGATTTTGACTTTGGCTTTGAGAAGTGGAGAGAGATTCCACAGGCAGTCAGTTTGAGGAATGAGAAGATGGTAGCTGATGCCGGGGACAGTTCGGAAATCCAGAGAAGTAGGAAAGTCAGCCACTGTAAGCCGCTAGTGAAGACCTGACTCAGAACACTAGTCTGTGTGTGATAGTGATGTGTTGTTTAAGAGTCCAGTGTATCCCAATTACTTATTTTTTTAATTTATCACGATAAACATGATAATTAAATGCCCCTGACTGTTACTTTGTGCGTTGTCCGTTAGTCTGAATTTATTTTTCAAGTTGTGGTTCGGAAACTGAGTCTGTTTCCGTCATCAGGCGCTGTAGAACAGACGTTCGTACTGAGTTGAGACCGCTAGAAACATCTAGCCTCGACCACCTGGCCAACAAACTGCGAACATTTCCTCCCTTACGTCTGACAGCAGATCCAGTCTCTAGAAGTGATCGACGATGTTCCAAGTCCGAGATAATTAATTGTGACAGTATCTATTACAAAATACTGTTCGGCAAGAACCTCTAGCCGTAATGGTAATTAAATTTCCGGTTTTATAAAGGACGCAGAATTCCTAGATCAGCTGAACGGCTACCATCTTTTATATTCCTCTGCTTCTTGAAGATCCATGGCTGAATATAAAGTTCACGACCTATTGGACCCTAATGATAAGAGTCTCTAAGCGAAATTCCATTATCATTGCTTCGAAGTCTCCCCGAATAATACACAATCATGTCACGAGAGGAAGAACTGCCTCATAATTAATGACGTAACGCTCGCACATAAATTTTATTTTAATAATTTAAAATTTAGTCCTTGATGTAGCCCACAAAGGAGAGTTCAGATAACAAAGGGCCTGTACTTGTATTCTGAGTAACGCTGCAAATTACCAGGACCTTTGTAAGCCTTCTGGACGATTAACAGATGGCTGGAAGAGTTGTATGATCCCCAAGGAAATATACAAGTATTTCAGAAGCAGTGTAAGTTTAGTTGCCCCAATTTCCGGAATGAGCCTCACAGCGATTTTTGTTTTCACCACGGATCAATTGTATACTTTTCCGTTTGAAATTAATATGACCCTTTATTTGCGTGTTCTACTTCTTGAACGTGATGAAGGAACCCTGTCTAGCTTCCTGCGTGACACAGAAATACAAAGTACGAGCTGGTTAACTTAGTGGTAGCGCTTTAAACTCTAATTGTTTGGATTCTCTGTTCGCCCGGAACACCGACTGTCATGACTGAGGTTTTACTCGGTCTTACTTAGTCCTTCTGGCAAAATATTTGGAAAGTAAAACGTAAATGTCCCTGTGTTTAATTAAGCACTGCGCCATGAAGGCATGTGGGGGAGTGGATGTATAGAGCCATATTTTCTTGACCTCGGCACTAGCTGGAAGTCAGTGGTTAGCTTCACGCCCCTGCCATTTTTTCTCTGGGGAAAGCTCCCTCGGTACCCATTAGATAGGAGGTTGGGTGGACCCCAGAGCCGGTCTGGACGACGTGGAGAAGAAAAAATTCTTTACCCTACCGGGACTCGAACTCCGATCCAACGGTCGGCCAACCCGTAGCCAATCGCTATACCGACTACGCTATCCCTGGTACTATGCTGCGATAGTACCTCTATTATTTCGCGACCTCTTCCATCCGTTGCTGTACTTGTGTAGTCTAGGTGGTAACAGCAAACTGTATACACGTCACTCCTTGTAGGCGTGTGTAGGAGTGCAGTTAAGATCCGAAGCTCTGCGCTGAGGTGAAGGTGGTTACAAACCCGGTACACACTGGAGAAAGGGCGTTTTCAAATAATTTACTTACTTAAGGAGCTGAGCCCTTCTTGAGGAGAAGCCAAATCTGCAGCTACTCAAGAATTTCCCAGCATTTTATGGAACCCGAAGGTTCATTTCCGTGTTCACAAGAGCCCACCACTGGTCCCTATCCTGAGCCAGATCAATCCAATCCATACCATCCCATCCTATCTCTCTAAGATCCATTTTAATATTGTCCACCCACCTACGCCTTGATCTTCCAAGTGGTCTCTTTCCTTCGGGCTTTCACACCAATATCCTACATGAATTCCTCGTCTCCCCCACTCGTATATAATAATAATAATAATAATAATAATAAATTAACGTAATGTTACGATCGACAGTCGGCCAGTCAGCCTTGGTGTCAAGCCCCATCTGGGGCCCAATACCAGATTTTTTTAGTCATGCTGTTGTCATTTTGTCGATGTGGACCACCTTCTCTGACGAGCGGACGGCGCACGTGTGATGTGTGAAGCACCTGCTGTCTCAGTCTTCAACGTAAGGATCGCCTTTGCATCGATAACTGTACACGTCTCGGCATGACGTCAACCGAAGAGACTGCAATCTAAATCCTTACAACTGTGAAAATCTCAGTTCTCTCTGTCATTTGTGGAACAAGTGGTACATTGTGCTTGCGGATGCCCGGACGTCGTAAGCGTCGTGTAAGGAGGGCTGAGCCGTAAAGATATTGCAAGCGTTCTGGGAATGTCTTTGTTGTTTGCCAGACCCGTATCCTGCAACTGCGCTGGAAGCCATACAATTACTCGAAAATGCTTACCACTAATCTTCATAACCTGACCAAAGAATGTGCAGACTTGTGAGCCTCACACAAACGCTTTGAATGCTGACGTTTATCTGCATAGTATATGAAGATTCAGTTCGTACCTCATAGGAAACTCTGTGTTTCCCTAACAAAGACCAACCGTTGAATGTTCATAGGGAAATATTCGCAGTTCTTTGTGAGAATAATTGCAAATATACAACAACAGTATGTTGGGGGAAAATTGTGAGAGATATTTTAAGGACAAACCATTTGGTACATACAGATTTTCTTATTGCTAGTGGGGTGAGACTAAGTCCCTTGTACTGCGGCCACTTCTGGCCTATTGTAGCAGCCCGAGATGATAGTTGAGGGTTATTGTGGAGCAATTGGTGGAATGAAGATTGGCAAGGGAAACCGGAGTACTCTGAGAAAACCTGCCCCAGCGCCACTTTGTCCACCATAAATCCCACTGCCGCTGTGGGAAGCCAGCGACTAACCGCTTGAGCTATGGCGCGGCCCTACATATAGTTATCATTATGCTTCAATTGTTTAAAAGTTCACGTGTATATCTTTCCGTGGTCTCTGAATAATAAAGACCTTGAAATTAGATCAGCGAAAAGCAGGATCCGTAGATCACATGTCATTGGGTACATGACATTTTTTAACTATGATATAGCTCAGAAGGTTACGGTTTGTGTCTTACTGCGAAGTTTCCAGTTCAGTCTTTACGTGAGTGTTTATGTGACGGACACATGTATTAGTGTTAACTCCTAGGGCAATCCAAAGCGAAATATAATAATTTAATATGTAAGTTTTCGTGGTATTATTTTCACCTGTGCTCTCCCATAATCTTCGCAGTCTCGCATGTTATCGAATGATGCTTGGAGGCCGACGTTTAACACCACACCACCTTCCACGAATAACACACACAGTCAACTCTAAACCGTTTCGTATATTGTGGCATGTGGGCAAATTGCCAGGTAACGGCTCTGTAAACAGACAACACTACAACAGCCGTTGCTAGGGAGCAGTTCTATGGACACGTTGTTTGCGCGGCAACGAGAGAACACGCAATAATGAAACAGACGCTTTATGTGCAGTCAGTTCTATAGCTATATAATGAGGCGTAGTGTTTCATTTGTTGCTGAGTCAGATGAGAGTTGCAGTCGTGAGAAGTGAAAATCTGGTAGCTGAGGCCAGGGACAGTTCGGGAACCCAGAGGAAAGGGGAACGTCCGCTGTTGGAAACCGCTACCAAGCAACGGCTAGTGAAGACTGAGAAGAATTTATGTGAGCTGTAGTTAACATTGATCTGTGGAGTGTGTAGCTCAGACTGTGGTAGTTATTTGTAGTTACGAGTGTAAGCGTCCAGTAAATCAGATTACCAATCCAAACCCCGTGTATCGTCACTCATCACGTGACAGTATCGTCATTTCACTTCGTATACCCTCATGAGTAGGGACCGGATTTTAATGCAAATACATATTTCTTTCTTGCAACCAGAAAGTATGCTCGTTTGGATATATGTATGAATTACTTCATTTCTTAAATTGTGGACATGGTTTGAAGGTGCATATAAATGCATATTTTGCCTGTTTTATGAATAAGCAACATATTTTCGAAGAAATCTATTTATACTGCATATTTCCTTCTGAAAATCTTTGTCATATATATTTTTTTTTTTAATTTTATATTCAAAATTTCAATCATGGTCGTGTGTATATAATTTTTCTTTTCCGCGTTAGAATATGTTGCATATTTGACTCAACATTTCGTCATGATTCATGTTTCTGATGCAGTACCCAGGACGGGACTTCCCCGATCCCTCTACTCGTAACTTGCCTCATCCGCGTACCATCAAAGTGGCCGCGAAGAGATTAGTCGGAAGCGTTCACGTGTATCCGCTATCAACGTAATACTATTCAACCGATTAGGGACATTTATTTCGAAATTTCCATGAGGTTCTTTACGCTTCTTCATTTGAAGCTGGGGGCCATTCACATTAGTGGTGACTAGTCTGTAGTTAAGTTTGTTTAGCTTTCTGTAGTCATGCCGAAAGTGAAAGTAAGTCAGAAAACTAAATTACAGCTGTATCAGCGGGAGTTCGAAGGAGAGATGATAAGTACGGATAACGAAATTCTTTATTTCCGAGCGTGTGAGAAAACAGTTGGTTGTGAAAAACGCTTTCAAGTGCTTCAGAATTTGAATACTAATATACACAAAGAGAACATTAAAATTAAATCCACGAAAAGTGCTCCTGTTCAAAAACTGCTTAGTGAATTTTCTTATAGTAGTTTTTCACAGATTTCTTTTGATTTATGCGAAGCCTTTGTAGCGGCAGATATTCCGCTGTGGAAAGTAACCAGTCCTACTCCGAGAAACTTCATAGAGAAGTATACACAGCGCAAAGTGCCGGATGAATCTACTGTGCGCAAAAATTACGTGAAGCAGTGTTACGATCTTACAGTTGATAGCATTAGAGATAAGATTCAAGATAATTTTGTGTGGGTATCAATCGACGAAACACAAGATTGTGAGGGACGGTTTATTGCAAATTGTATAGTTGGATCCCTTAATAAGAATGAACAATCTACCCCATATCTTCTTGCGGTAGAGCAATTTGAAACCACAAATAGCTGCGCAGTTTCCGAATTTTTTATCAATTCCATGAATTTACTATGGCCGAATGGCATTCAGTATGAGCGCGTATTGCTTTTTGTGACTGATGCCGCAAGTTATGTGATGAAAGCCGGTACTGCTCTTAAAGTTATATTTCCAAATATGAAACATTTGACTTGCCTTGCCCATGGGTTGCACCGTGTTGCAGAAACAATTCGTGCAAATCTTTCGCTTGTTGACAAGATGGTTTCTTCTGTGAAGAAGGTATTTGTTAAAGCGCCATACAGAAAAGAAGCCTTTAAAGCAGTAGCACCGAGCGTTCCACTTCCGCCAGAACCAATTTTAACGCGCTGGGGCACGTGGCTGTGTGCAGCGAGTTATTATACCGAACATTTAGAAACAGTTAGGAATGTCGTGAATACATTTGATCCCAAAAGTGCAGCATCAATTCAAATTGCCCAAGATGTACTAAAAAACGCAGAACTAGAAACTAATCTTTCCTATATATCTGCTCACTTCTCTCATGTTCCATCCGCCATTTCCTCACTGGAGGCAAGCAATAGCAATACTCCTTTGTATCAGTCGTTAAGAGTGTTCAAAACCACTGTTTCCGAATTGAATTCGGTTCCTGGAAGAGTTGGTGAAGTAGTAAAGAAAAAAGTAAACAGCATTCTTTAAAAAAAATCCAGGATATGAACAAGTTTGTGAAATTGAAGAAACTTTAGCCGGTAAACGTACTGATCTGCCAAGTAAAAAATCACTAACAGTGGAGCAAATAGCGGCTTTTGTACATGCGCCCCTAAGTTCCTGTGAGGTGGAAAGAAGTTTTTCCCGCCATAAGGACATCTTACGAGACAATAGGAGGCGACTAACTATGGAAAACCTAAAACATTTAGTAATTGTGAACTGCAACAGAAGAGAAGTTGAAAGTTCGGAGAGCTAAATGTGAGTACCGTTGGTTTTTTAAATTTGTAATGAAATATGTTGGCTCTGTTGCATGATTTGTATTTAAGTATATCTTTTTATTGCAAGTGAATCATTCAGTGATTACATAAAATGAACTTAAATATTGATTTGTTGGTCTTAAAATAATGTAAAATCAATTTTAATATTTGGTATAAATTTTTATGTGCATATTTTAGTGCATATTTCGGAAGTTTTTCATGCTTAAATGCATACATATTTGAGGGAGTATTAGGGCATAAAAATCCGGTCCCTACTCATGAGTATATTATCAGAATGGACACTGTGCACCGAAGCAAAAGAAAACGCTGATTCGTTCATTACTTACTACGTAACTTACGTTCATGCAACTTGTTGACATCCGACAGTTCGTTTCCATGGGAACACGGAATTTCCCTAATTTTAGAGCTTTGATCTCATTATGTTACTTTATATAAATAATAATAGAGCTACAGTGAGTGGAAATCCAACGGGGTGGGTGGAGAAACGAGTAGGAATACAAATTGTTATCAACCCTAGCTGCTGCAGCGTGGAACACGCAGCCCATTCGTCACTGCATGACGTCATTCGTGGGTGCTGACAGTGGATAAGAGTACTTACAGTGAATAACAGACCCTAAAGCAGAACAGTCAGCGATTTCTCTGGCTATAAATAGGTAAACAAAATATCCTGGAATGTAACGCCATGTAGTTTGGTAGGAAATTCATCCTTTTTCCGAGGAATGCAAAGCCTCCATCTTCAGGGCAGGAGAGTAGCCCAAGGAAATTAAAACTTAAAAACCAAGTACCGCATTCTCATTGCTGTTTACTCGGCTTCAGTTTCTGCCCTGTAGACTGAAACATTATGTTCCTGCAAAATGTCATTGAACAGCTACCAGACTGCACGGCTTAACACCCGATATGTTCCTTATAAAACTGTGCTGAGGCAGACTACTGGATTCTACCGGGTGCAAGATATTCACGTTTCATGGATTAAGCCAGATACTAGAAGCGGAGAGGAGAGTTGTACTGACGTGATTGCCGTGATCCCTTGCGTCGCTTGNCAAAAAAAAAAAAAAAAAAAGACTGAAAATAGCAACTGTGAAAGGGGGGGGGAGAAACAACGAATTACGAATGGGCCTAATTGGAATGGCTCTCATGAAGTCATGTATTCACTTCAAACAACGGAATTAATTCGATGTGTATTCCTTTTTAGGCGCGTTCCCAACTGACCCCAGCCCCTATGAAAATTTCTCCGTCCCTCACTCTGGCTGTACGCATGAAAAAAGTCAAGAATGCTGAACAGTTCCTCATAATTTGATATTTTGGGTTTCCTATAAATTTTTCTCCCCTGTTTCGGTTTAAGTTGTTCATGTTTGCGAGTGATGGAACTTCCACGTCTTACCGCGAGGGCATACATATCGATATACGAGGGCATATCGATAAACTGTCTTATAAAAATACGAAATCTTATGCAAGAATACAAAACTTGTCACGTGATAGAGTGACTATAGACACGGTTTCGATTTGTAATCCGATTTATTTGTTTGACTCCTAAACAACTCGTGACTGCACTTTACAGATCACTGCCACACACAGACTAGCGTTCTCAGTCACGATCGTCTTTGTGCTGCTTGGTAGCGGCTTCCAACAGTGGACGTTCCTCTGCTCCCTGACTCACATTCCCGCAGGCTGGCGGTCATCTCACACGAACCTCTTCTCACTGGCCAGTCAGTTCTTCTGGGTGTTTTTTGTTTTTCAACTGAACACTTTTGTAACATCCTATCTTACGAGAGGACAGGTCTGTCGTTTACAATTGCTCCTGATCCTCGCCAGCGCAGTCATTCTGAGGTCCGGGTCCCGCGGGACTCATGAGCATATTTTACTATCTCGTATTCGATACTCCCCCAACTTAGAGGGCAAGATCCCCGTATTTATAACCCTCAGGAACAGGGTGGTCCGGTTGTACCCAGGTCAAAGTGAAAGTCACATTCCGACTGACGGTCAGTCAGTCAGTAAGTCTTGGTGTCGAGCCCCATCTGGGGCTCGTTACCGGATATTTATTACTGTTTGACTGTTACGGTCTTGTTTTGTGGGGCGTCTTCTCTGACGAGAGGACGGGTCTGTCTTTGTATATGCTGCTGACCCTTGCCAGCGCAGTCTTTCTCGGGTTACACAGCTGTTACCCAGCAGTGGCTGTTTCTGTGGCTCCACAGTTGTTGCTTCGAGTGAATATGCTACAGTGTAAACACTGTTACATTGTCATGAAACGGGTGTCCAGGCAGCTCCCATTTATTTTGTTATGTTGCAGATCGAATTAATCTGTTGATGGGCCTGGGCTTATAAAATTTTCTTTCAAATCCTTACTGAATTTCTCTCTTGGTTTCCACGTGATTCTGCCTTTGACCTCGCACAGTTATTATTAATTCTCTCCTGCAAACAAAATGTTATTGTTTTCAGTAAATTAATTAGGAATTTTATGGACACCTGTGGAGCCGGGATAGCGTAATCGGTACTACGACTAGCTACGGGCTGGACGACCAAGGGGTCGCAGTTCTAGTCCCGGTAGAGTCAAGAATTTTCACTTCTTCGCGTCGTCCAGACCGGCTCTGGGGTCCAAGAAACTTTCTGTCCAGTGGATGCCGGGGCGGGGGCTCTTTCCCAGGGATAAAGCGGCCAGGGCGTGAAGCTGACAACTCATCTTCAGCAAGTGCCAAGGTCAAGAAAATGTGGATTTATACATCCACTCCCCCATACGTCTCCGTGGCGTAGTGCTTAATTAGTTAAGCACAGGGACAACTTTACCTTTTTACCTTACGGACACCTATAGGACTTGGGGGAGGGGCTAGCGTGGCGGTAATATTCCAGGCTATTATTCGGGATATACTTATGGGTTGTTTAACGACGGTTCCAGTATGGAGACTGCATAGCGTCGGAGGCTACCGTGACCGATGTATAATGAATTGGAAGGGATCTAGAAGGAAGCGATAATAACGGGGTACATTTTTCCAGCAGTTTCCTGGAGGCCCGTATGCTGGCTGAGAAGTACAGAACTTTAACGAGACTATTTTGTCGGGAGGGACTTGGTTCGAATCTCGGCCGTAACGTCCTGCTAACGTGAGTGAGATATTCCTTGGGTTTCCTCCGTCCACCCAGGCAAATACTGATATGCTACTTCGATAAGGTCATGAACGCATCCTTCCAAATCCTTTCCAATTTATCATCCATATGTCATCGTACCTTTCGACGCTGTGGTCTGGAAGGTTGCCGCTACCTAGTAACTCCGAAACGAAGACATCCGTCAGATGTATTGATTGTTTTGAAGCACCTACTTACCGGGAAGGCTAGAACTGGTCGCGTCTCTCAGAAGAATGATCTGGAAATGAAGACAGGAGTGTCAGATATAAGTCAGCAAGTACAAGAACATCATTAATGCAGTTCTGACCTTTGGCGGCATTGGCGAATATTAAAATTACGATCTTGTTCAGTGTGACGCGGTGATATCTTGTAGATAGGTACCAACGTTTCGGAAGAATTTGCCGCATCCATCTTCAGGGCGGGAAATTGGAGGCCGCATGTTCCTACAAAATGTTGGTATCTACCAAATTAAACGTCGTGATATTCCAGGAGAACATACTAACCAATTAAACAATACGCCATGAAGACGAATGAGGGAGTTGATGTATAGAGCGGATGTGTAAATCGGCCGGGGAGTGAAGCTGATCACTCACCATCAGCTAGTGCCCAGGTCAAAAAATGTGGATGTATACTTATANGAAACGAAGACATCCGTCAGATGTATTGATTGTTTTGAAGCACCTACTTACCGGGAAGGCTAGAACTGGTCGCGTCTCTCAGAAGAATGATCTGGAAATGAAGACAGGAGTGTCAGATATAAGTCAGCAAGTACAAGAACATCATTAATGCAGTTCTGACCTTTGGCGGCATTGGCGAATATTAAAATTACGATCTTGTTCAGTGTGACGCGGTGCTATCTTGTAGATACGTACCAAGGTTTCGGAAGAATTTGCCGCATCTATCTTCAGGGCGGGAAATTGGATNGATGCCTACCCTTTGACCTGTCCAGCAAGGGAGGCCCTGCCAGTAGCTACGCTGCCGCTGGTATAGCTCTCAGGGTCCTTAGCATACTCAAACCCCCTCACCACGATAAGGCGGAGTCACCAACGAGGGGGTATACTTATAAATATAANAAATCGGCCGGGGCGTGAAGCTGATCACTCACCTCCAGCTAGTGCCCAGGTCAAAAAATGTGGATGTATACTTATCAAATTTCAAATTTCAAATGTACTGTAGTATTTTGTTGAATATATTGTAACGTGTTATCTCACGGTCATTGCTGCGCAACGGCCACAATAGGAAGTTAACAGCCTACAATGAGTCTCCACGGTTACGACGAATACACGGAGAGTTCCCACAGCAACAACGCAATAACAGTGGGCCGTTGCCTGGGGCAAACAAGCGCGTTTCCTAGGAGATGAAAAGTAACGAATTGTTCGAAGCGTTGCATGACAACAGAAGGTTCATTGCATAGCAACCGCCGAGGTTATAAAAGCCCAGCTTCGACAAGAGACAAGTTAGGAGTCCCATCCGTGTGGAGGCGGTGTCGAATACCTCCACCATGACCCTGCGAGTCGTAGGAGGCGACGAAAAGGGAAGTCTCAAATCTGAGACAGTAAAATATGGTCGCGAGTCCCAAGGGACTCGGACCCGAGAAAGAATGCGCTGGCAAAGGCCAGCAGCATATACAAAAGACAGATCCGTCTTCTCGTCAGAGAGGGCGCCCCACAGAAACAAGACCGTAACTGTCAAACGGTAATAATTAATATTTGATCATGAGCCCCAGATGGGGCTGGACACCAAGACTTACTGACTGACTGACACCGTCAGTCGCAATGTGATTTTGACTTTGACTTTGACTTGAGACAAGTTAGTTGAAATATAGCATCCGCCGGAGTAACAGTGAAGTTTCAGCACCCTCTGGAGTCAGTTGGCCAGTTCTTAGTGTAGCTCCGAACAGAGAAGAAACCAGCTCCCATCCGAAAAAGGGAATAGAAGACTTCCCCGAGAGCAGTGGTACAAGAAGTAATTATAACAGTGAAGTAGTGGATTATAATTATACTCGTGAGTGTATGAACGCATGTGTGCAATAAAGATTCGCTAAATCCGAGACCCACGTGAAGTTATTTGTCAGGTGACATACCCAACACGTGACAATATGAACCCTCGCCCAGCGGGGGGGATGCGTCCTTCCGCACCGGACGAACTTAATAAGGAAACCAGCGACGCCCAGTACTTGCAGTCTGACGTTTGCTGACTAAAACGGGAAAAGCTCGTTGTACAGTTACATATGGGAAATCTAAACTCTCTGAAGTTTTGAAAGAGTAGCGGTGTTTTTCTTCTCAGTGCTGCTAAGGTCGTTGGCATACCGTGTAATCGAATTTTCTGCCTTCGACAAAAATTTGTTCGCTTTCATTCTCACGCGTATAATCGAATCAGCGATGGAGGAGGTGTTGATGTATGTAATTACCTCGAAAGCCGTAAGACTTAAGAAAAAGTTTCATTTTTTTCTCAGCAACTTCCGTAGGAAACAGTTTTATCTCCGATAAATATTAACGAGTTAGGCTCGAGATGCGTATAGAAACGCATGTAGGGTTTCATACTATGACCAATATGACCATTGCTAGACAACGGTTTTGTAAATGCTTTCCCGAGGTTACGCAGTCAACAGCGGAAGGGCTTCCGTTGCTCGGTAGCAAGTCGCTAGGCACGTTTCATAGTAGCGGAAAGAACACAGATAATAACAGGTAGTGTTCTCTCTTCGGTTCGCCCCTAGTTATAAAAGAGAGTTCATTCGTGAGTTCATTCGGATTCATTCGTAAGAGTAGTTGAGTGTTCAGCTGTGGAGTGTTAACCAGCGGACAACGGAAGCTGAAGAAGTGACCGACACGTAAATCAGAACCAAGTCAGTCACTCAGAAGAGAAGACACTCGTAGTGCAGTCAGGAATGGAGCGAGTCTTAGGCAGTCATTGATTGTGAGCTGTTATAAGTGATTGTAATTGTAAAGAAGTGCCAATAAATCCACTCCTCCAATACAGAACCAATCATTTTTAGTCACGGAACCCAGAATACGTGCCAATATGAAGTGTCCGTTATATTATCCGATTATAACCAGAATTTGAATATATGAAAATACACCTAGCTATTCACTGATCAGCAAATGCTGAAGTGTACATAACGAAGGTAGTGCACGACTTTTCTTTAGGAACCAGCTAAGGCTGTAAGAAACGGTTATGCACGATATTCATAAGGGTTGTGAACTGCCCCTTTAACAACGTCGTCGTGGATGGGAATTTTTGCCAAAATTTCATTAAGTGATGTTTAGTTAAGTTCAACTTTAAAGTTACTTTGAAGAGCGTTTACTCTGTAAACATTCCTGCACGCCTGATTCCCGTTGCTAGTCGAAAGGGACCGTTCATAGAAATCCCTCCGTGGCGTCTCTGATACAGGATAAGAAAACTCGCATGTCACAGTCAGAGTTACGTTATGACCGACGGTCAGTCGGCAAGCCTGTCCTGGTGCAACCCCTCCTTCCCATCTGGGGTAAAAGACCAGGTACTTGTTACTGTTAGACAGCTGCGGTTTTATTGATGTGAGACGCCCTCTCTGGCGAGAGGATGCGTCTGTCGTTTGCAGTTGCTCCTGGACATCGCCAGGGCCGCCATACATGGGTCTGAGTCCCACGGGGCTCATGATTATATTTTACTGCCTCAGATTCGAGACTCCCCCAACCTGGAGGGCCAGGTCCCCGTATTTATATCCAACAGGAACAGGGTTGCACAGTTATGTCCTCAGGAACTGGGTTCCCTTTTCGTCGCCTCCCATGACTCATAGGGCTATGGTGGAGGTATTCGAACCCGCCTCCACGCGGACCTAAGACAACCGAGTCAGAGTTAAAATTACTTTACGACTGGCGGTTTACCACCAATCAGTTCATCTCGGCGCCAAGCCCCTTGAAACTAGTGATCAGTATTTCTTTTTCAACTGAACACTGCGGTCATAGTCCTTATGTAAAACCCTCCCTGGCGAGAGGATGGGTCTGTCGTTTGTAATTGCTGCTGGCCCTCACTAGTGGAGGACCAGGTCCCCGTAATTTTATCCCCCCAAAACGGGATGGTCCAATTATAACCCCAGACAATATATGACACAAACTCCGCCCTAAGTGTAACAATTTATTGTAGTTTTTTTCGTTTTCCTTTCTTCTACACTACATGTTTCGGCCGCAAATGGCCATCATCAGCTGTATACTCTCACGTAGCTGCTACACTGCACGTAGTTTAAAATTTAAACAACGCTAGTCTTCCCAATTGTTCATTTCTCCGTTGCTAACAGGTTTCGATATATGAGAATCCTCC